>NW_005842212.1:1929181-1939818 GCF_000455745.1 Alligator sinensis | reverse complement strand
TTCAGCAGTTTAAATAAGAGCTGACTGAGGTTATACAGAATGCTAAAGGACAGGATGGGTCAGAGGTAGACCATCAATGCTGCTGAAAAGGTAATTCATAGCCTCCAGGCTCAGTTATAAGAGAAGTGGAGAGTAGCAGTGGCTGTCACAGCTGGTTTGAGGAAGTCTAGTAACGGGGGTGGAAACATTTGGTTGGATCCAGATCCCCAGAACTTTGGTGGAAGTATGGATCTACCTTAAGATGCTAAAACTTTGAATCCCTATGTCCCTTTGAGACAGGAGTTGCATGATGTGAAGGGAACGATGGAACAGTGTCCTATGGCTCCAGTAGTGACACAGTGCATTATATAAACAGCATAATGCCAGCCAGATCAAGCTGTGGGGGGAGCAGGAAGTAACCAAAGTGACAATGCACTGGATGTTGATTTTAAATGGCAGCAGAAAATACTGACTGTGTCATAAGGGGAGGAGCATGAATGCCCTTTACCAGAATATCAAAGGCTAGAATGGTCAGATCAGATGGGCTTAACTTTAGAGAAGGCAAAATCAGAGGGCTGGAGCATTTTGTTTATGGATGGATCAAGTTACTACATACAGGGAAACTGTACACTGGGCGTGCAGGGATTGGGTGCAAGATAAGGAAGTGTTACAGCAAGAAGTGACTCCTCATTCTGCACAAGCAGCAGAGGTGCAGGCTCTCAAGGCAGTGCTAGGACAGAATATAGGGTATTAGCTAGGACTTGTAGGGTATTAGCCACATGGTTGCCCATCTGGACAAGGAACCAAATGCATATGGGAAAAGGAAAATTAATTAGTGGCTCATTCAGCTTTATGGGAACAGGTATTCAGCTTCTTATTGATAGATCAGGGAAGACTGTGGTCTAATTTGTTAGAGGCCATCACAAGACAAAGAGCAAAGAAGAATTCTGGAATAGCCAGGCAGATACACCAGCAAAAGCACCAGCTAGAAAGGGAAAAGAATGCCAGCAGCTGGCAGCAATTACTAGGCAAGCTCAAAGAAAAGCAGAGGTGGTAAGTCTAGCTGATTTAAAGCAATGGCAGAAAAATGACCAAGACTTAAATGACCTTCTGTCCAGATTTCCTTTCCAAGATGTCATCATTCAAAGGATACACGTGCTACTGAAAGACAAACTGGTGTAAAAGGTATACAGCTAGATGGACAGTGAAAACAGGAGACATATGGTACCAGTCTAAAACAGGTAAATACCTCTGTTCAGTAAATGTGGGAAGAGGAAATAATGTCACAGGAATTAGTGAAAAGAAGTACAATGAAATTACAGTGAACGTATAGGTCGCCTCGACCCAAGTAGAAAACTGTCAGTGGGATACAGGGGCATGTAATTCTACCCATTCGGGATGTGGTTTCCAGATGCAGTGGTTAAACAAAATTGCATTTGAATGTTATGGAAGCAGCGTGCTTTCACCCAAATTACCAGCAATAAGCATTAATGACAGAGGAGCATGCTGATTAAGATGACCAGAACCTAGAAATTGTTCCTCCATGTGGTGTTACAATGGTAGGAGGGTTTGCGTGGTCGTCACAAATCCATAGAGGTCATAGTTGGAAAAATGTGTCTGGGTGCTAGTCAAGCAAACTGGTTAAAACAACACAAAGATAGAGTCTTTCATACACCAAAGAAACAAAAGGTGTTTTCATTATCCACAATAAATTGTTCAAGGGGAAGCTGGAAAATATTACATGATGAGCTCTACCTGGAAGGGCCACTCCAGTGGAATATATTAGCTAAAAGCCATAATTGTCCCCTTGATTCTTCAATGATCATTTTCAACTTCTTTTGCAGGAGAATATTTCAACAAGTTCCAGTCATGGAAGGGATTCATACAGTTACCTCATCATGAAACTACATTAATTTATCATCAATGGTGAATATGATGGAAGCCTCTAAGTTGTTAAAGGACACACAATGACATATAATTGGACTCATATAATCAAATTAGACCACAATGAGCAAGTTCTCTTGGGCCCGCAATGATCCATCAAAGAAATTCAAGTAGACTTAAGGGGTTTGAACTTATCTGCTAGTATCCCAAAGTGTGCCTCCTTTATTTTGGCAAGCCATCAAGGTTGGAGGCAGTGGATAGATTTATGGTGTATTAAAACTATATAGGTTTCACCTACATGTGAAGAAAAGAAGTTATAGCAATTAGCCTGGATGGAGCTGGATTAGGAGTGGCTGTCTTGACACTGAAGTCTTAGCTAAGAAACTAAGCTACACTACAGCTGAGATGCAAAGAAGTGGGAAACCCTTAACAAGTTTGTTGTCACACCTGGGAATTAGAGAACAATTAGTGGGAGACATCCTGCCAGTACTTCAACAAATTAAAGACGACCACCAAAACATAGTTGCAGCAATTGATAAATTACTTCGGTACAATGTTTCTCTAGACTTGGCCTGTACACAGGCTCCAGCTTTAAGCCAAACCATAGTCTCTCAAATTTTATCTGCTCTGGCCTTCAGGGGCATTTGCCAATAGAGCTTAGAAAAATTGTTTGGAACAACACCACTGCAGGAGGAAAAGAGCTTTCCACATGGTGGAAGTTAGTCGTTTTGCATACAGTGAATTGAACCAGCAAATTGTGGCTCGTGTGGTTAATAGCAGTGCCAATTCTTGTATTGCAATATATCCACTGATATCTGTGGGTCTTGGAGTGAGTAAACGTGTTTTGACGTACCTCCGTAATCATCAGCAGCATTTGAGCAACAGAGTCAATGAAGGACCATTAATATCAAGGGATGTCTAGGTCATGACCAGGGATCTGGGTTTTCCATTTCCCATGGAAAAAAAGCAGAAAAACATGGAGTTGGGGACTAGGCAGTAGGGGTGAGGGGGAGCTGGTGGAGACCCTGTTGGTCAGGTAGGGATCATTCTGCCAGGAGGGCTGAGGCCTGTGGGGAGAGCTGGCAAGGCAGGAGAGGGGCAGGGCAGGGGGGTGTGGGGGGCAATCACCCTGTCCTATGCGAAGGACTGGGGCTAGCACTGGAAACCATGGCTGGGGGCACACTGTGTAGGGGAGGAGAGGAGCAGCTTGGCTTGCCCAAATGCTTTCCTGCCATGCTTGGGGCCTTGCCACCCCAGGGGAGGCGGGGGGAGAGAATGACTCCTGGTCCTGGGAACCACTCAGGGGGGGTTGTGATGGGCAGGGGAAGGGCACCAGCATGTAAGTGCTGCTTAGCACCACAAAGCACCTGTGGGAACAGCTGCAGCTGGACCCGTGTCCTGCTGAGCAAAGGGGGCAGGAAGAGCTCTGATTTTCTATGCTAAATAAACCAAAAGCAAACACCACAATATACAGCTATTTAGAATGTATTTTATTATAATTATTGAGGCACTGGTAGGCTTCCAAACTGCTTTAAAATTGTAAATATATCTCTAAAACATTGTGCTCATCTGATACCTATATATATGGTGGCCTTTCATTTTAATCATGGAATAATGCAGATTTTTGGTTTAAGCAGAGACTTTTGGATTTTTAAACAGAGAAAACAAGGACCCCTATTTATGACAATCTGGGGTATCTGTGTGAGGACCAGAATCTTCAAGTACAAGATGAGTATGAACAACACAAAGTTAAAAAATGTGCCTTCGATTTAGTTAATGAAAACCATTATGATGTTGTATATGCTGGACAGGGATGTATTTGTGTATGTACTTATTGTCCATATGTCTTAATTAACTAAGAAATTCTATATCTAATGATATTATCTATTAATCATTTTTTGTGATGTTTAATCAATTAGTGATTGTGACTGTATGCATTTTGTGCCTCAGTGGGTTGTACAATCTATACAAGCTGAACCATGGCTATATCACGATATAACCACAGTGCAACCAGGATCAGATCTGCAAATAAGGTTCTTTGGGTAAATCCGATATCTTTTATTAAACCAACTCAAATAATTGGAAAAAATCTTCTTAGCAAGAATTTGCCAGTTTTGCAACAAGTTTTATTTCGTCTTAATCTACAACCTATACTCCAAATCTGTTACGAAACATGACCAAAAAAATGTGGTTCAGGTTGAATGTAACAAAAAGGCAGTCCTAACAGTATTAGGAAAGGTCCAGAATGCTGGACAGAATTCTTGGTGGGAAACTTTACTTGGATGCAGCCCAGCTGCCATGGGACTTCTTAATCTAATGCTGCACCCCATTGTTGTTTTGCTCTTTCTTCAGACAGTATTGCTTGTGTTTATTATTTTATTGTGCTGGAAAATAAAACAGTTATATTTTAGATTAGAATGCTATCAAGTTCAGCAGCTGCAAGACTTATATTGTGATAAGTTCCTTCAACAGGCTCCTTCAATGGCTGCGACCCATACAGGCCCTGAGCAACAGAAGCAGTTTTATTACCAGACTGACTTCCATGCAGTGATGGCATGGGTGAACCTAGCCATCAGAGGGGATTATTAGGGTAGCTTGTCACATTTAGCTTCAGTTGCACCTGCTTGAGTGGTGAATTATAGTATTATTTGAAATTTTCTTTTGCATTTTGTAACTGCATTGTCAAGCAGTTAGCCTTGGGCTCACTTCTACATTATGTTCTTATGCTACCAGCGTGAGAAGGCAGCTTATGCTTAGCATTAATCAACATAGGCGTACAGAATGTGGGCCTTGTTACTAGCTAAAATTAACTGATCTTGGCACTAATTGACTGGATCAGAGGGATGAATGAGTGGATATGTTAATGAAAGGTGATAAGACAGGACCGACTGGACAGTGCGCAACTGCAGAGCCCTTGGGATTTCTGGTTTTGGTGGACAGACCAAATTAGGAGGCTGGGGGCATGGCCAAATTAAGACACTGGTAAAAGACCAAATTAAGTTGTGATGGGTTTGTTGGAACAAAGGAATATGCTGACAGGATAAAATGTGAACAGGGAAACCAATCAACAGGAAAACAGCTCTGGCTCTTCTAGGTTTCTGAATCCCTCTCTGATATGGCTTGAAGTGCATTTTAATATCTCATAACAGTTCAAGTTAAATATCTGGTCTCCACTCCAATAAAAGCAATATAGTCCCACCAAACTTACAAGAGAAAGAAGCCTCATGTGCATTGCTAAGCAATTCCAACTAATGATACCACAGATGACAGAATTACCCTAATTTAAAGTCCTTCCTATTAATAAGCTTCCAGAAATAGTTTGAGTGTGCAAACAAGAAGAGGATAAGGATGTGTGTTGTATCTCAATAGTATTGCTGATCTCCACAGTCAACAGAAACCTTTCTGGCTTGGCTAAAACCTGCACATAACTAATGACACAATGGTAGCAACTACAGCACTGGCTTCTTTTGGAGTTTAACACACTGATTGACTGTGGCTGCTCTCATTCAGAGGGGAAAATGAGCCAGAGATAATAGGAAAAAAAACTCTTCTGCTGAGCTAATCAAACTTAACTTTCCACTTCCAGTTTCAGAAGTACAGGCTTCCTGATAACAGTAACAAAACAGACCTTTTGTGTGAAAGGAACAAAAGCGGTGGGCTGTGTTTGTATGGCTCATAACAGTAAGAAATGTCATTCTGTAAGTCTCAATCACACAGTTGCAACCTGACTTAAATACTGAGTGTACATGCAACTTATCTCTCCCTTCTACCTTCATTATCATGCAACTCCTCAATCTTACCTTTCCTTCTTGTTAAGTAAACTGAAGGTCGATTTTAGGAAAATGCATACAATAGGAAAGGCATACAATAGGCAGTGTCTTCAGTTTGCTATTTAAAAGTCTATATAGTAGTGCTGCTATTAAGTCCCCTCTTAATCTCCTCTTCTCTAGACTAAAAAAGCCCAGTTCCCTCAGTCTTTTCTCGTAAGTCATGTCCCCCAGCCCCCAACCATTTTCATTACCCTCCGCTGTTTCTATACACAGATCAAAATATCATTTTAAACATTTTTGTCATCCATACATTATGGCAATTGTATGTACTTCATTAGAGCATAACTGCCCTCTACTCTGACCATTCTGATTCACAGTTGTCATTAGTAACTCACTCAAAGAGAAGAACGGGGGTTACATAACATTATACATTCTGAATTGAAAATGAATATATTTTTAAATCTACCATAATATCATTCACATGAGAACAGACATGTATCTGGGCTGTCTCAAAATAACATCTGATGAAATAAACTCAGGTGCATGAAAGCCTGTGCCCTCACTACAGACCTCATATGTAGTCAGTCTATAAAGATGCATATCTACCATGCCTTCTGACTGACTTCAGACTAAAATGGCTCACTGCCTATCTCAAAATAATAATAAATCACACAGCCTGAATGCTTATCTTGCAATCCAGGCAAATAACTCAATTATCTACATGTCATCCCAGACTTTATTCATAGTCACTGAATGTAACGACCTCAGATTTGATGAGGTTTCTGCATTATTATCTTCAAGACTGGGGGGCGGGGGTGGAAATCTACCAGTGAACATCTGGGCAGAATGAAGTGGAAAGGAAGAAGGTCCTTACCAATCCAGCAAGTTCTTCAAGATGCACCTTCCTTGTCCACATTTTCTGTTAGTAGTACATGCCCTCCAAGTGCCCAAGATCCGAGTTGTTGCCATCAGTGTCCATCTGGTCCATGTGTGATCCCTAAAGATCCCCATGCACCAGAACAAGGGTGCACAGGGTGATGTGAGACCGACTGCCATTCCAACTCCTTCTTCAATGCAAATCCAACCATACTCTAGTGTACACAGCTGAAACAGAGCAGGAGAAACACAGGCTTAAGATCTCAAAGAACTCCAGTTATGGACCAGGTAACGCTCCATTTTAAATGTCTGTCTCTGTATTCCTGTCGTAAAAAATCCAAGAACAAGGCTAAGTGGGTGATGGGTGTTCAGAGGCTTGATCTAGAACTAATCGCAATACTGTTCTACCAACAGAGGCATTCAAAGCAGATGCCTTTACCAGTGTGTTGTGCTTTGAGATGATAGACCCCAATTTTGTTCCCCTCCACAACAATAATGAGGATATTTCCCAAGGCAAGCTAAGAGTCCATAGGCTGTAGCTGAGCAGGCTTTAATATTGTCGAAAGTTCGAGTGCTAGAGAAATTGGAACAGAGATGGTTACAACCCAAGAGACCATTGACCAATGCAGTTAAGGTTGCACAATGACTTCCATTTAACATCCCTGCTTTCAGTTGGAGCCATCTGCTATTTAAACATTATGGCTGAGAGCTTTTAGCTTGGTTTTTACAAGAAGGTGAATTCTGAGTGAAAAATTCAGCTCTTATACCCACAAGAAGAGTAAAAAAAATAAAATTTCCCCTATTGAGGCAAGAATCCTTAAGACCTTTCCACTTTCACCTTTACATAACCAAGGCAGAAAGTGAGAATGTGTCATAGAAATAATCCCAGCTAAAGAGAGAAGCCTTTGAATTTTCCTACAGAATGTAGTCTGGATTTGACTGGGTTTTTTTTAAGGGTACATTGTTCACATGCACCAGTTTGGGTTTTTTTATTCATTTTGGTTTTGGTTCTTATGTTCTTCAAATACACAGCTAAGAAAGACTGTGCTGCTCATACAATACAGCAAAATGCCAGCTTAGCAACATAGAAAAATCATTCTGAAAATTCACGTGGATTGTAGCTGAGTCTCTGCAAACCTTGTAAACTGAGAAAGGCAGCAGCTGGTGATAGAGTTGTGCTCCTTTTTTAAAATGAGAGTTTTGTTAACACTCGCTTCATCAGAATACTAGTTAGTTTCTTATGAAATGCAGTTGGGAAGTTTAATTAGTGAACACCAGAAATGTATTTCATTGTATAGCTCCAAGCAATATTTAGGTAATAGGTACTACATTTAAGCTACCCAGACAATCAAATTTGTTGGTGTCGTTTCACATTCAGGTGACTTATCATACTGGTGACTGCAGTGAAAAAATTGAAATATTCCTTCTAGCATACCATGAGCCTGACAGACAAAAGAAAGGATTAAACAGATACATGTGCAAATATTCATGGCCTATTTAATGGGGACCCTGAAGCTCTTGCTAATGCCTGCCTGGCTTATTCTCTGCACAGCTCTTATGTCCTTTCAAACCAGAGACAGCTTCTTGAAACAGGATGAATTTCTCTTAAATTAGAATGGCAGACAGGAGTATTTTAAAGGGCATGTACTGCTCCTGCTTGTACATTTTGGAAGTGCCTAGCAATTGGTTTCAGTGGCAGGTAACATACACTGAATTACCAGGGAGTGAACTGCGGCAAAGGTTATGAGAGGGAGTGTTTGTTATTAGTGACAAGCCCTTAAGTCCATTTGCCAATGGTCATCTCTCTCTGCACTAAAATAAACAGGCAACTCCAAACTTCTACAATATTTTGCTGCCCTTTTTGTAGAGAATAAGTATTAATTTCTTTAAAATGCCACAGGTGCATGCAATACTTTTCAAACACCTAGGAAAGGAAAGGTCCCTGAACCAGAGTTTATAGTCTGAAAGCCATGTGAACTCAATGAGAGCACCCATTAAATTCCATCCATTAAGAAAACTGACCAAGAAGTAAACATTAAGCCAATCTAAAGTAGTAGAATCATAGAATGGTAGGGATGGAAGGGACCTCAGGAATCATCTAGTCCAACCCCTGCTCAGATCATCCCAGCCAAGGCTTTGTCTATCCGGGTTTTGAAAACCTCTGAGGATGGAGCTTCCACCACCTTTCTGGGTAACCTGTTCAAGTGCTTTACTACCCTCCTAGTGAGAAAATTCTTCCTAATATCTAAACTAAATTTCCCTTGCTGCAACTTAAGCCCATTGCTCCTTGTTCTGTCATCCACCACCACTGAGAACAGTCCAGCTCCATCCACTTTTGAACCCCACTTCAGGCAGTTGAAAGCTGCTATTAAGTCCCCTCTTCTCTAGACTAAATAAGCCCAGTTCCCTCAGTCTTTCCTCATAAGTCATGTCCCCCAGCCCCCGAACCATTTTCATTACCCTCCACTGGACTCTCCAATTTGTCCACATCCTTTCTGTAATGGGGGTGCTCAAAACTGAACACACTACTCCAGATGTGGCCTCACCAGTGCTGAATAGAGGAAAATAATTACTTCCCTTGATCTACTGGCAACACACCTACCACAGCCCAGCATACCATTAGCCTTCTTGGCAACAAGGGTACACTGTTGGCTCATATTCAGCTTAATGTCCGCTGTAACCCCCAGGTCCTTTTCTGCAGAGCTGCTGCCCAGCCAGTCGCCCCCAGCCTGTACTGGTCTATGGGATTGTTCCGTCCCAAGTGCAGGACTTTGCACATGTCCTTATTGAACCTCATGAGATTCCTTTTGGCCCAATCCTCCAATTTGTCTAGGGCACTCTGAATCCAAGCCCTGCCCTCCAGCCTATTTACTACTCCGCTCAAGCTTGGTGTCATCTACAAACTTGCTGAGGGTGCACTCCATCCTATCTTCCAGGTTGTTGATGAAGACATTAAACAAAACCAATCCTAGGACTAACCCCTGGGGAACTCCACTTGATACTGGCTGCCAACTAGACATCGAGCCATTGATTACTACTCTGAGCCTGATGCTCCTGCCAGTTTTCTATCCACCTTACAGCCCATTCACCCAGCCCATACTTCCTTAGCTTGCCTGTGAGAATGTTGTGGAAGACCATATCAAAAGCTCTCCTGGACACCGCTCCCCCTCAGACTCGCTTCCCTGGGGATCCTGCCCATGAGTTCCCTGAGGGAGTCAAAGTCTGCTTTTCTGAAGTCCAGGGTCCTTACTCTGCTGCTCTGCATCCTTCCTTTTCTCAGTTTCCGGAACTCAATCATCTTGTGGTCACTGCTGCCCAAGTTGCCATCCACTGCTGCATTCCCCACCAATTCTTCCCAGTTTGTGAGCAGCAGGTTAAGAAAAGAACGGGCCCTAGCTTCCCACTCCAGCACTTGTACCAGGAAGTTGTCCCCAACTTTCTCCAAAAACTTTCTGGATCACCTGTGCACTGTTGTGTTACCCTCCCAGCAGATTTCAGGGTGATTGAAGTCCCCCATGAACAGAGCTGTCCCTACGGGGTGCGCAGGGCCTGACGCATATCAGCCTGTACAGGGCCCGGCGAGGGGCTGGGGGTGGCAGGCAGCCAGAGCTGGCGGATCGGAGCAGGGGGCCTTGGCAGAGGGGGTGGCGTGTGGCTGGAGCTGGCAGCACATGGCAGCCGCAGCAGGGCCTATGCAGCACTGACTGAGGAGCCCGTCAAAGCGTGGGGCCCGGGGCAGTCGCCCTGATTCACAGCCTTCCCCTCCCCGCAACAGGGACAGCCCTGCTCATTAGAACCAGGGTTCGTGATCAGGAAACTTCCACCACCTGTTTGAAGAAAGCCTCATCCACCAATTCCTTCTGGCCTGGTGGTCTATAGCAGTATAGTAACAGAATACTTTCGTGAAGCTAAGCCATCAGTCAGAAGAGTCTCACATGGGAAATTAGCTTTAAAAGTGCAAAGACACAAAAATATTGCTTCATGAATGAATGCCTTTTATATTTTATCCTCGCTATTTTAGACTTTACCTTAAGTTTGAGAAAGTAAGAAGATGATTCATAGATGCTAGGGTCAGAAGGGACCTCAATAGATCATCGAGTCCGACCCCCTGCATAGGCAGGAAAGAGT
>NW_005842212.1:1910955-1927469 GCF_000455745.1 Alligator sinensis | reverse complement strand
GGTAATCTCTCCCTGTTTCCACTTTTTATATGCTCGCCTTTTATCCCTTAGGTTGCTCTGGATTTCTCTGATCAGCCAGGGAAGCTTTCTGGCCCCTTTCCCTCTTTTTGTTCACATCAGGATCGCCTCCCTCTGTGCCCGAAGGATCATTTCCTTAAGGCACAGCCACCCTTCCTGGGCTCCCATCTCTTCAAAACTCCTACTCTGCAGTGCGTCCTTGACTAATCGCCTGAGTTCATTTAAATCAGCTTTCCTAAAGTCTAGCACTTTCACCCTACTAGTTACCTTACCCACTCGGCGTCTTATGAAGAATTCTATTATTTGGTGATCACTGTCCCTCAGGTGACCACCGATCTGTAGGTCCCCTACCATATCATCCCCCGTTGCCAATACCAGGTCCAGTAAGGCATTCCCCCTAGTGGGACCATGTACCTCCTGCGTCAGATGGAGGTCCTGTACACCGGATAGGAACCTGCGTGAACTTTGGGGGACTTTGCTGTCTGCGTCTCCCAGCAGATGTCTGGGTAGTTTAGGTCCCCCATGACTACCGCCTCCTTAGTTTTTATGGTCTCCGAGAGCTGCCTCAGGAGCCCCAAATCTAGCCACCAAATCCCTTTCTCCTTGACCCCCCATGTAACCTAACCCACAATCCTTCTACTTTGTCCTCCTTCAATTCCGTCTTGATAAGGGTCGATGTATATTGCTCATTGACATAGAGCACAACCCCTCCCCCTTTCTTCCCCACCCTGTCCTTTCTGTACAGCTTATAACCCTCAATATGTACCGCCCAGTTGTGGGTAGAATCCCACCAAGTTTCTGTTAGCCCTACTAAGTCATAGGTGTTTTCTGCAAGCAGGAGTGCTAGTTCATCCTGCTTGCTCCCCATGCTCCTAGCATTAGTATATAGGCACTTGAGCCCTGTGACTGGTGCCTTTGCTGCCCCCCAGCTCTGATTCCCAAAGGGCCCCTTACTGCTTACTGCTTACCTGTGCTGTTCTACTGGCCGCCCCAAGGATTGCAAGTTCCCGATGCTCTCCTTCTTCAGGCTGGGCTGTCCTTGTGGGTGCCACATGGTTTGGTGGTTCACAGCTTCCCCCGCCTTTATCTTCCCCTCCCCCCGACGAGCCTAGTTTAAAGCCCACCGGAGGAGATCTGCCAACCTAGAAGAGAACACACGCTTACCTTTGGGGGACAGGTGAAACCCATCCCAACTGAGCATGTCCCTCGTCGTGATGTGCGGGTCATTGTCAAGGAAGCCAAAGCCTGCCTCGAGACACCACTGCCGAAGCCTCCAGTTGGTCTCTCTAACGCAGTTCTCGTGTCGTCTTCCATGTCCGCTCACTGGTAGGAGAGAAGAGAATACCACCTGTGCACCGATCTCCCTCAGCACACCGCCCAGAGCATGGTAGTCCGTCATCAGGTGATCGGGGCTTCTCCAAGCCGCATCATTAGTACCCACATGGACAAGGACCATGGGGTAGTAATTGGTGGGCTGAATCATGGCCTGGATTATTCCTGTCACGTCCTGAATCTTTGCTCCGGGCAGGCAGTACACCTCTCGTGTTGAGGGGTCCTGGCGCAAAATGGGCCCTTCTGTACCTCTCAGGATGGAGTCGCCTATGACAATCACTCGACGCCTCCTCCTCTGGGTCCGCTTGGTTCTCTTGACCTGTTCGGAGTGTGGAGAACGTGGCGTTGCTTCCTGCCCAGGTTTCTTCCTCTCCTTCCATCTCCTGCAGGGTCGCCAGGGCCTCATACCTGCTCTCTAGTCGGATTGGAGGAACTGGTACCGGTTTACGGTGAGCAGCTCCGGTCCTGGATGTGACTGTCTGCCACTCTGCTGTGGAGGGCACCTCCCGGGGTGCTTCTTCCTTGGGTGCCTGGTCCTGCAGGGAAAGGAAATAACTGTCAATTCCATCCTCCGCCTCCCTGATACCCCTCAGCCTGCTAACCTCCTCCCGGAGCTCCCTCACCTGCGCCTCCAGAGCCCTAAGATGGGCACCTGCCGGCCAGACGGGGGTGGGGGCCCCCAATCTCTGCCCCCCCAGCCCTGCTGGGGATCCCCCACAGGCCAGGAGGCAGGGGGACACCAGCTCCCCCATGGGCTCAGTCTGGGTGGAGGCCTCAGACCAGCCCCGGGTAGGCATGGCCCCCTGGGCAGGGGACCTAGCAGCACTCCTCATCGACACCTTTGTATAAGCTGCTGTTCTGATCTGTGTGGTGTCTACGCTCTACCCGTACAGGAGTCTCCCTCCTGGCCCTTCCTGCTTGCCCGCCGGCACAAACGCTTGCACAAACGCCAGCGCACTCTGTTCGCGCTGCGCGGCTCGGGAGCGCGGCTCCCTACCGGCTCAGCTATAAGGGACCCGGGGGGCTTCCCCTCCGGATCCAGCTCAGCTGTGCTGGGTCCCTCGGCCCCACTTACCTTCGGGGGGATCAGCTGTTGCTGCCCCCACTGCTGATTCCTCCGCTGCTGCTGCTTCTGCCTCCAGTCAGTAAGTAAGTAAGTAAGGGGGCATACGTGCATGCGGGACACACGTGTGCCTGGATCCTCTCCTTCCTGCTGCTGGTTCATTTATTAAATGATTATTTAATAAAAAGTTAATATGTGAATTAAGAGATAGCAAAGATTTCTGAAAATTAAGGAACCAGAGTAAAAAAAAAAAAGATCTAAGAAGACCAGCTACTGCCTGTTAAGTATACAGGGATGCACACCATCAGCCTTCCTTACATTGTGATAGAGCTAAATGTTCAGTAAAGCAAACTGCCAAAAGACATGGGTTCCAAAACAATTGTTTCTAACTACTATGTTAAGAATCCACGTGGTACATGCATCTTACTGGTGTCTTAGAATGAACTACTGGGTTCAGAAGATTCCCTGCGCTTGAACAAAGGACGTACTTACGGTTGTTCTCACCCTTGCGAAGCTTTATTTAAGGATACTTGCAGAGGCAGGCAATAGGACAGAGGAAAGAGGATGGTCACTTCACATCGGCTCCAGGTGGCAGCCTCCACCCCGCATAGTTCCCCCGGCCCCAGAGTGTCCCGATCCCGGGGATACGATAGCCCGTGCCGGGGCTCCGTGCAAGTCAGAACTCTTGCCAGAGCGGAGGAACTCCTCGTAACTTGAGAATGTACAGCTTATATAGTCTGGAGTAAATAACGTTATCTCCAACTAGGGATTTGGTTATCTCAAGCTAAGAATTTGGGGATGAGTCGTGATCCAACACACTTGGTGTTTACCACATTCCACTGTATTACAATATTCTATTATCTGGGTTCGTGGTTCGGTCACGCTCACAGAGCAAGAAGCTACATGCTGTTTCACCGGCCTACTATGGAGTCAGCATACAAAACTCTTGCTATTAGCATTCAGCAAAGCCCTTACTATTACAACCGTGCATATCTTTTGAATAGCTGTTTAGAAACAGGAAACGTGATGTTCAGTCTGCAGGTGAAGTCTAAGCCTCTTCCCCACAAGAGCTATCCATACTTTTTCCCATTTCTTCAACCAAGCTGGTTGTAGAACAGGCAATCAGCCCCTCCTGGTGTGATGCCTGCATCTACATTACATGGCCAGTGCATCCAAAAATGAATAATTTTTTGACACCTGTATCAGTGTATGCATGTTTCCAAAAGATCAAGCAAGGCAGGAGGCAGACTGAGGCAAATACATACCTTGGGATGGGCACCATCTCTGGTTTATTTCAAATTATTTGATACTGGACCACAGAATATGCTGCACAAAACCACTCTTTGTTGTCCCTCAGGGACTTTCACCAGTTAACTACACTGAACCACTGAGGCAGGGTAAGAAAATAGTTTTAAACTACATGTCTATTAAAGCTGAGTTTCTGAGCAATTTTCATAGGAATGTATCACTTCACCTAATTCTCCCATAGCATAATTTGCAAATCATGCTATGAACTGTCAGTTCCTTCAATTCCTTTGGAAATTAACTTTCCAAAGCACCCTGTACCACTCACCTGAGGTTGAACTAATACTTAAGGGGCAAAGTTCAAATCTTACTCATAGCAGAAGCACTCATGTGGCGGCCCTGTCAGATTGCTATGAATCTGTCAAATTCTGCTAAATACATTGTCATCACAACCTCAGACTCTAAAAACCATCTAATTTATGAAAAAGATGAGAAGCAGCAGCAGCAGCAGCTGAATAAACAGGTCACCCAATAAAAGAAAAACCAATGGGACATTGAGGGATAGGAAATTATTGGAAAAAAAAATCAAAAGCTGTACCTGTAGTCCATGAGATAGTTGTACGAAAGAAGGGGAGCCTCTTTGTGGCTGACAACAGACCAAAGATGGGAGAGGCAGCAAAGCACCAAGTGGGGCACCGAGCAGAAAGTAGACAGCACTTGGGGAGAGTACAGGGCTGATTTGTGGCACTCCTGCTAAAAAGGTTACCCCACTCTGTGTTAAAATGAAAAGTCTCAATTCCATCAGCTATTTTATACCAAGCTCCTTTCCTCAGTTGTTCTGATAAGTTTGGATGGTATTGCACATAGAAAAAAAAAAAAGAAACTCTCTTCCAGAAAACATTAAAGCTTTACAAGTAAAGTGTATGCTAAATTTAGCCGCTGCTGACCACAACACCATTCATATCTGCGTCCAATTTTTGTGACATGTTACCAGGTAAATCAAACTTGCTTCTGTTTGATTATGTTAATTAATGCATAACACCCTTTAGTCTGGACTGTTGCTGAACTGCAAGGAGCACCACATTTCACAGTGACTGCTCTCTGCCAGCCTCTCCCACCACCTCAGGCACCCACCTGGACAAGATCAAAACCAACAGCATGACCCATATTGCTAGATAATGCCTACGTCTTGCTACAGGTCCTGCAAAGGTTAAAGGGATTTGTGGGGGTACCAGCTCATTCACTTCAGCTGTTTGAAATTGGGGGCTTTTATATATCCTTTTCTGCTCACCTTTAAATATCTATTCACAACATCAAAACCATTACAAAGATGCTGGTTTGAACCCTTAAGCTGCAATGTTTGATGTTCATCAACACTCACTGTCAGGCAAGGGATATTATGTGCTCTAGAGTACTTGCAAAGCTGAATGGCACTGCTGAAGCATAAATTTTGCTCCCAGCTAAAGGAAATGTTTCTAGGAAATAGAGATTGGAAGATGGTTTTGAAAATAATGATTGCCTTTGTCCTTATACTTAGGTAGAACATAGGAACCCAAAGCACAGCACACAGGAACAGACCCTAAAATCATCTATTGTCTGCTCTTCACTTATCAGTGTTTTGAGTCCCACATCCCGGGCCTTTTCAGGGTCATGTGATTTATAATGCATGGGCAGCTGGATGTAAAGCATACAGTGCAGCCAACAGGCCAACGAGCTCTGCCTCACTGAAGAGGCAGGGACACAGAACGGGCAATGCAAACACTCAAAGGAACACGGCATTTTGTTATATGTAGCTGGAGACAACCAAGTGATCTACCCTTCCAGGTTTTCCAGTTCCTCACTATCTGTAGCCGGAAGACACTAACCTTGGACCAGATTCAGCGCCGTGTGCTGGAAGGGCACAGGTGGCCATGTGGTGACTAGGATCCCCAGGAGATGAACAAGCCAGAAGGCCCCCAGTAGGTTCCCCGGTCGCTGCAGCTGGAAAGAGAGCTTTACCTGTGGAAGCTCCCTGCTCTGTTCCAAGGAGTGGGAAGACCCATTATTTCTTCTTCAACCAACACCAGCTAACCTTCTTTTGGGACAGACAGCATCCATCTGGAGACAAAAGGAAGCACGCTAGCCTACTAACGGGATTCTGCGCAGCACCCGTTCCAGAGAACTTTGCCGTTTGGCTTCAGCATCACTAATGACAGAGACTCCCACCGCGTTCCTCAGGCACATTCCACAATCTTTGCCTGCCAAGATGCTCAGCCACTCCTCTCTCCCTGCGGCCTGCAGGGAACTGACCCCTCTCTGACCCTCTCTGGGGCTGGAAATACCTTTGGGCAGCCTCTCTCCTCCCATCCTGAACTAGATGCTGCTCCGGAAGTTGGGTGGGTATTTTCCTTCCCTTCTGGTCTCTAGCTGCAGCCCTGCCAGCCCTCCATGCTGTGAGTTTTGTCTCACTCCTTCACACTACCAGTCCCAAGGTTCACAGAGTCAAGGTACATCTGGCCAGTATGCAAGCTTCACTCTGAGGTTCTCTTTTGAATGTCAGATGTCAACAGCTTGGAGGTCAGAGGCCGAGGCCCACCCCGCCTCCACAGTAGGAGGGGGTGCCTGCTGTCCAAGGGCTGGCGATGTGCCTTCTGTCCACGGTGGCCTCGGATTCCACTCCGGAAACCCTTAGCGTCTCCGAAATCCTTCTTTTTGTATCTTTTTTCCTCTGTGATGACTCTTGATCTTTGGGCATAGCCGATTGGTCTCTCTTTGGTCGTCATACTGTCCACATTCTGTCCTGTCAGAATATTCTTTTGTTTCACAAGCCCATTACATGCACACATCCTAATCTGGGTTTTCCTGGTCTTCTCCTAATTTGGTCTGTTCCCCAAAACCAGAAATCCCAAGGGCTTTGCAGCTGGGCATTGTGACCTGGTACCCCTTATCTCATGTTATGGAACAGTGTGGTATATGTCTTAAAATCCCCAGCCTGTGTCTCTGCTTGCCTGTGTCAGACAGTGGGCTTTGAGGAAACTGTCATAAACTGGCTTTTAGAAATCAATTAACCCTTGCCTTTGCCCAGGACCATTGTTCTAATGCATATCTACTTTACCTACATGCCAATTCCCAAAAGCAAACCTCTAAATGCCATTTTCCAGCCATCAATAACTGTGTGATCCTGTAGCAGCAGTTTTGCTGCACTTGCATAATTAGCAGCTGCAAAATGCAATTCTGGATCTAAATGTCTTGAGAATTGGAGTAAGAGACAAGTATTAACCCATCCCTTGTCCTTTTGGGCAAGCTAAAACAGCTAATCAAGGTCTACTAAACCTAAGCAAAGCAATCATTTTCACCTGCGGGTCACACTTCAGGGCTGCTGTGCAAACAGTGCAAGACAGGCAGCGCACTCAACAGGGGCTGCGTGTGACAAGGCAGAAGGCAGTATTTGAACAACGAGCTGCTTCACCGTAATTCACAGCTGCCACTTTGAAGTCGTGGGGATGTAGTGTCTAGCTAAGTGTCATACAGTGTAGGGCGAGTTTACCTTCTACCCTTAGACTCTGCTAGGTAGGGGTGCCAGTGTTAGCCTAACTGACACATTATCTTTTCCTAAAAGATAGTGTAGGAAAAGGCTAAGTTAAAGTACTTCCCTCCCTGCTTCTTTTTCTGCCACATAAAAGCTAGTGCTAATATACACATGTACTATTTCTCTCTCTTCCACAGAAAAGAAAGGACAAGTCACAGTCCACATGCTCTAAAACACAACAGAGTAATGTTTGAATGCAGACACATTACATTGCAGATGAATTTTGCCAGCCAGATTGCATTCATATTTCTGTGGCTATGCTGACCTCCAGAGTCAGGCATTCTACATATCACAGCCTAATACAGAAATCCTAGCATAGTATCCAGCTTTCCACCAACCACTGTTAATTTAAAAGAGAGTTCAACTTAGTAGTTGCTAATGCAGCATTGAATTAACTGCATTTCGATTGTGCGACATGGAGCATACAGTCATCCATTGTTGACTCATAGATTTCATAGACATTATGGCTGGAAGGAACCTTTTAAGGCCATTGGGTCCAGCCCCCTGCCCAAGGGGCAGGAAGTCAGCTAGGGTCAAAGGATGCCAGTGAGATATGTGTCCAAATGTTTTTTAAAAGTGTCTAGAGTAGGTGCTTACACCTCTGGAGGCAGTCTATTCCAGGGCTTGGGGGCTCGTACAGTAAAGAAGTTTTTCCTTATGTCCAGCCAAAAACGGTCTTGCAGGAGTTTGACTGTTGGACCTTGTCATCCCCTGGGGTGCTCTGGTGAGCAGGCATTCCCCCAGATCCTGATGCATACCCCAATGTACTTATAGGCAGCCACCAAGTCACCCCTGAGCCTGCGCTTCTCCAGGCTGGAGTCCCATAGCTCGCAGCGTCTCTTCATAAGGCCTGTTCTCTTGCCTTCTGATCGTGCGCGTGGCTCTCCTCTGGACTCTTTCAAGCTTCTCCACGTCCTTCCTGAATTGTGGAGCCCAAAATTGGATGCAGTACTCCAGCTACAGCCTCACCAAGGCTGAGTACAGCAGAAGGATGACCTCCTGGGTCTTGCTCGAGATGTATCGGCAGATGCAAGCCAAGTCTTGTTTGCTTTGCCAGCTGCAGCATCACATTGGTGGCTCATGTTCATCTTGTGATCAATCATGACCTCCAAAAGTCTCTTTTGGCTGTGGTGCTAGCGGGTGTAGCATTGCCGAGCCTATAGTGTGATGCAGATTCCCCCCACAAGGTGGAACACCTTGCATTTCTCCGTACTGAATGCCATCAGATTTTCATCCTCACACCTTACAAGCCTATGGAGGTTGGCCTGGATCACCAGCCTATCATCAAGTGTGGATACTCTTCTCCAAGTTTGGTGTTGTCAGTGAATATAGCCAGTCTGCTTCTGACATTAGTGTCCAGATTGTTTATGAAGACGTTAAAGAGAACAGGTCGAAGAACAGAGCCTTGGGGGACACCACTGGTCACCGAGTGCCATGTTGATTCAGTTCCGTCAACTACCACTCTCTGCATCCAACCTCAGAGCCAGTTCCCCAGCCATCAGACTGTGGAGTAGTCGAGGCTGTAGTTTCCCGATTTTGCCATGAGGACATCATGGGACACCAAATGATCCTTCCACGGGATACATACACAATAGACTGGAAGCCCCTGGCCTGTCTCTTTTCCAAATCCTGTTGGGAAACCCTCCAGAGCAGGCCACGTTTTCTAAGACCACGCTAAAGCAGACAGCCTGGGCCTTGGGCCTAAAAGACAAGTCAGCAAGTGAAATATGCCAGGGCTTTAACATCATGTTCTCAGGGGGTCACACACCTCAAAAATTACAGACTGATTGGGGAAAATAATTTTTAAACAAGCCTTTAAGCAAACTGTTAAAGCAGTATAATATCCACCACTTGTTATGAATAATATGTGAAAGCGCGAGGTGCAGAGAGGTTTAACAGAATATTAAAATCAAAGATGTAGAGGTATTTTACAAACCGCAACACCTTTCACTACATTGATGCATTTCTAGAGTTTATGAAGGGCAATAACCACAGCTCTCACAGAACTATTCGTGTCAGACCTGTTGATGTGAATTCCTCAAACTGTCCACAGGTATAGAAAACAGGGCTGTGCAAGGCTTCAAACCATGCTTCGGATCCGGAGAAGATTCAGATGCTTCAGATACCAAAACAGCATGTCCAGATCAAAGCACTGGCTTCTTTAGGCTTTCTGAAGCGGTTCTTCGGAACCGCTTCGCAAAAGCTTCGGAGCCGCTTCGGAGATCTGGCCATAGGGTATATGGGGAATCAATGAAATATCTATAACTTGGCTAACTTTGGTCTGATTTTGATGAAACGTGCAGGGGTGGTAGCCTCTGCTGAGGGCATGAAGCCTGCCAAGTTTCAAGAAGATAGGTGCAGGGGTTTAGGGGGAACTGCACCCCAACTTCTTGAAAGCAAAATCATGTCGCGTGTATGTATTAAGCCACAGTGGGCTCAAAACTGTAGGGATGGTGGCCCCTGCTGCGGCCACAAAGCCTGCTGTCGAGGAGATAGGTGCAGGGCTTCTGGGCTCTGGGGCCCTGCATCTCTAGCAGCTGACAGGCAAAACTCGTGCCATGGGTGCTTGTGCAACTGTCTCGGCCTTGAGGCAGTTGATTGTCTGTATTGATTATTTCCTCTCCTTAGTCTGTGGTTTCGTAGGTGTTAATCATCGCTAATTAACTCATTATCTAGCAGCTACTAGTAGCTAGGTGCTGTGTATTGAGCTGATTCCTGAGTGAATCACGATTTATTGGTAACTGGTAACACAGTAGCCTAGCAGCCAGGCCTGCAGTCATTCCGCCCCCTCCACCCCCTGCCCCAAGACAGGCACAGTAGCACAAGCACCCATGACACGAGTTTTGCCTGTCAGCAGCCAGAGGTGCAGGGCCCCAGAACCCCCCTGCACCCATCTCCTTGACAGCTGGCAGGCTTCATGGTCACAGCAGGGGCCACCACCCCTGCAGCTTTCACCCTGCTGCGCCTTAACATACACAGTGTCACCCACGTCACGAGTTTTGCTTGTCTGCAGCTTGAGGTGCAGTTTCCCCCAAACCCATGCACTTATCTCTTTGAAACTTGGCAGGCTTTGTGGCCTCAGCAGGGGCCACCATCTCTGCAGTTTCCACCCCCCTGTAGTGTAATACATATACGTGACATGAGTTTTGCCTTCAAAATTTGGGGTGCAGTTCCCCCTAAACCCCTGCACCTATCTTCTTGAAACTTGGCAGACTTCATGCTCTCAGCAGAGGCTACCAGCCCTGCAAGTTTCATCCAAATCAGACAAAAAACAACAAAGTTATAGATATTTCACTGATTTAGAAGCAGATTGAAGCAGGAATCCGTTCTGGAGCTCCAGATTGGATCCCTGGCATCTGAAGTGGCTGGATCCGAAGCCAGATTGAATAGCTGCCTACTCACAGAGGCCTAAAAACAGTGTATGGAGACTATTTTAAAATAAACATAGCAGTACCCTGGTTCAGAAAAAGAGATCACATGAAGGGGTCTAGAACCATAGGGAGATTTGAAAGCGGTTACGAACAAACATTCACTGATGAAATTTTCACAGTGGATGAAGTCATTAGGCATTTGCAGACTCCTGTCTACCATCCAGAAGATTATGAAGATGAACCTATCATGGCTTCTTTTTACCCCGAAGAACTACAAAAAGTGAACCCCCAACAGCACAGAGTTTATACAATAAAAAAAGTTCTATCAGGGAAAGAAAAGGGAAGAAAGAAGCAGTTTCCGCAGTTGGTAAAATGGTTGGGGTGGCCAGCTAAATTTAGCAGCTGGGTGGAAGCCTCCCAGGTCTGTAACATTTAGGGGGTAAAAGAAAAATCATTACCTGGTGGTTTTTATATCACTTTGCCCAGCAACACCTGTGCCAGGGTTTTCCCGCAGAATACCAGCTTGAACTTTACCATACAGCTGCTTAAACCTCTGGATCTCCTGGGGAGCCGGAAGGTAGGGTTAGCAGAAATACAACACCTGCACAGCTGGAACAACCACAATGAAGACACTCCTTTCAAAATTGCTTCCAGGGATAGGAAATGGGGTTATGTCTGTGTTGGGGGTATTACTCATCCATCACAGACTTCTTGGATCATATGAACAATATTATTGCCTGCCACCCTACCCCACCTGAATTAGTTATGATCTACAATCACATGAGAAAAAATTGTGACAAAGCCAGCAATAGCTTTTATGCTTTTTCTACCGGCGTTGAGCTAGCCTATATTTTGGAGTTGCTACCCAGGTTCACTGTTAAAAAAAAAACAACCCTTTACAACTGATATTACCAGACGATTCAATTTGTTGCATCTCCACAGACATTGTAGAACATGAGCTTGTTGGGGTCTTTTTTTGGTTCCCTTACCAAGCTGCATACCTAATCATGGAAGAAACAATCAGTTTGTCATTATTGCATATGACAAGTCGCAGTATGTCCCCATGAATCAGCACTGAAATAAAGACGGATAAGAGCACGCACATCTCATTTCACTTTGGCAAGGTGATCGCTAGGCTTTACCTCCTGACTAAGTCCAACAGGACCAGCACAGTCCTGAAATCTTCAATCTTTTTGTTTGCTTTTTACTTGTTTTGAAGTTAAAGCACTCTCAGGCCAGTCCACTAATGTCAAAGGAAGAGCTGACATTTATCTGAACAGAGCCAGCCCCTACTTCATCTTAGAGACAGCTGCAGGCCAGCTATCAATACATAGAGGAGACCGTGCTGGAAACAAAAGACACTGTGGCTTCATTTTTAGTTCCATTTTGGTTCAATTCCAAATGCACAGGTTTTTTTTAAACAATAAATACTTTTTAAAATAAAATTCAGTTTGAAAATATCACAAACTTTTATCCACTCTGAAAGTCCACAGTAACACAAACATTCAGAGTAGAGTTCAAAGGTGCAGCCCACGAGGTGAACAATGAATTAAGAACAAAATATCAAATTATTCCTCATTACATTAGCACCTTGTCCTGTGCTAACGAGGAAACCTGCTACAAAATAATGTACCGAGACATTTTTACAGTTCTGCCTAAACTTCTGGCCTGCCCTAGGAACTGGGAGAAGCCAATAAGCTGAATAGTTAATTGAGCAGAAACATTATGTTTAACAAAATTGAAAGAGCACCTTCTGTGGCACTGGGAGATACGAGTGCTGTGACTGGGCAAGCAAGGAACAAGAGTTTCCCTATAAAGAATGCTTGGCACAGAGCCAGGGGATTGGACAATTTGGGATGAAAACATTATAAAAGTAATGGACAAACAAAGGAACACGCGTGTGTTAGCATGCTGTGACCCTATGAAGACAGCTGCAGCTGCTGGGTCCCTGCTCAAACAGTGGGAAGCCAGAAACTAAGATCTGTCCAGCGCCCCCAGCAGTAGACGTGGGCCAGACAGGCCTGGGGTACCCAGGTAGCAGGGCAGGGGTCCAGTGGCAGCAGAAGCTGCTAGGAACCTGAGTCCGGCCTCTGCACCAGCCCTGTCTTGCTCCCAGGCCCCATGAACTATGACTCCTGATGCGCTCAAGAGCAACATGTGGGAATAGGGAGGGCTGTGCCAGGTGGCACCTCCATGCCTGGGGCTGATGGGACAGGCTGCACACTGGGCTGGGTAGAGCCAAGGGACTCCCCCGCTCCTGTGGGCTTGATGAAACCTCACGGGCCATATTTTGCCTACCTCTGACCCATGTCCTTTTGTGAATCTCGTTCTAAATATAATATAATGGGTCTATCATCATTTTTCCCCGAATGCACATACCCCACAAACATAAATTTTGGCTAACTGCTCAGGTCAAAAATAAGTAACCAAGGGAAACCCTAAAGCAGGCACAAGACTAATGGTACTGGAGGAGAATCTGAATTCAGAAAAAGATTGATAGAGGAAAGAAAACAAGATAGGTGGGAAGATGAAACATGGAAGGGTACTGTATATGGGAAAGTGGATATGATGGGGCAGGGAAGAAAAGTAGGGAGGGTACAGAAGGAATAGAGAAAAAAGGAAGGAGGTGAATATTAGGGGAGAGAATGGATAAGGAGAATGTGGCTGATTCCTCATGTAGGATTTAAAAAAGGGTAACTGGAGTCCATTTTCATGTCTACATTTCAATTGGCTTATTTTAAAACTCTAGAATCCACGTTGCTCAAAAACAATCAAAATTAGATACAGGCAGTCCTCAAACTTATGACACAATTGGTTCCTGAAAACCACATCTGAAGTCAAAATGTTGCAACTCAGAACCAATTTTCTCATAAGAAACAATGTTATAAATGGGGGATTGGTTCCTGAACCAAGGTCCAATACCCTGTTTTCACTAAGAATACCCCAGAATTTTGTACTCAATCAATTATAGATGAATAATATAGCTACATTAATATTGTAAGTAGCAATCATATTGATTTGAGGTGACTTTGCTGGACTTTTTGAAGGGCTCTTGGTTGGACTTTTTGAAGGGCTCTTGGCTGGAGGCTTCTCAGGAGTCTTGGCTGCTTTCTTAAAGAGAACGTCCAAGGAAGTTTGGACAGATGTTCTCCAGGGAGATGAGCAACGCAGCAAACTTGTTCGCTGGCATGGCATCGCATCGGATCAAGCGTTGTAAAGTCGAAACTGACGTCATAAAGTTGAATCGGTGTCAATTTATAACTGCTGTAAGTGCGAAATGTTGTAACTCGAAACGTTGTAAGTCAAGGACTGCCTGTATTGAAGAGTTTACCGATTAGTTCTACTGAACTATCTGCTGTAATTACTGTTCACTTAAACACATCCGTACCTAGGGTCTAAGGACACAATGTGTCATCACTCTGCGTCAGTGGCAGCCAAATAAGATAATGCCATTACGAATATACTATTTGACAACATTTATCTTCGCATTACTTAGTGCAAATGTAATGGCTTACGTATTATACTGAGCACAAGGAGAAGCATGTGAATACTGTGTTCCTAAAATTCTCCCAGGACTCAGTTACACCAATTCTGAAATCCAATTGCCAGTTCTTGTGAATAAAATTAAGCCTTCAACATGTAAAGCAAAGGCATAATAATGTGAGTAAAACATGTCAGCTGTTACTATTGAAACTACTGTGAAATAATTTTGAAATTATTTTGAAATCAAACTGCTCCATAGGCAACCTACAGGCTGTTCCAGCTTTTCATAGGACTCAGTCAGTCAAATCCCACAAGCTATTCCACAGCTGAAAGTGACTGGCATTCAGTGCACACCGACAACGCAGCTTTTCCATTGACCCTATCCTACCAAGAACCCCTCACACATGCTTATACAGGAGGTATTCATGCGCTGCTTCCATCCAAGGTAGCAAAAGTAATCATAGGGAAATACAAAATTTCAAGACTGTATTTGAGTTTTCCTTCTGTGCTCACTGTTAGAACGAGGGATCCTAGTTTTCTCTGATAAGAAAAATCACAAACTCCCTGACAAAAAATTGCAAATTCTCTGACAAAAACCCCAAAATCTGTTATTAAAATTCAAAGCCCCCCACAGCCCTCCCCAGCCCCACTGGTGCCCCTCACTGCCCCCAAAGCCCCCCATCCCTGCTGGGGCCCCTCGCTCATCCCCAAAGTCTCCCCAAACCTGCTGGTGCCCCTCACTGCCCCCACAAGAGCCCCCCTGCCCTACTCATGGCTCTTGCCCCCACTACAGCCCCGCCAGAGGGGGCTTCCGACTGCCAGGGCTATGGGGCCAGAGACCAAGTTGCCGCTCCCTACCCCCAACAGCAGGCAGCTGCAGCAGAAGCAGCATGGAGCCAGCTCCCCTACGGCTGGCGTGGGGCGGGGGGGGGGGGGGGCCGCTCCCTCCAGCCCTGCTGGTGCCCCCGGCCAGGACCCGCACCCCCCCATCCCTGCCAGAGGGACCCCCAGGCCCCTGCCAGCCGCATTTACCACACAGGCTCCAGGACAAGAGCAAGGCTGCGCTGAGCCGAGTGGAGCCATGGCTCACTGAGAGCCTCAGGCCCTGTCCTCCCCCCACTTACCCCCTCCTGTGAGTTTCTCTGCTAAAAGGAGAAATTCACATTTTCAGTGCTGAGAAAGGGAAATCCGTGGTTTTCTCCATTTATCGGTGGGAAATGGAAAACCTGGATCCTCTGGTCACAATATGTCAATGCCTCACAAGATGTTTTCCAAGTGTTAATTTTACAATTATCCTAGACAGAGCTCTGTATTGCAAATCACTATGCTAAGCCAAATGAGTTAAGAATTACACACTACACAATAAACCGGACATGGCACTCTAATAGATTACGGAAAGTGACTTAGCCCAAAATCCTTTTAAATATACACCACGCTGCATCAAGCTCTCACCACGTAGAGTAAAATGAGGCAGCAGAAACGTGGTTGGCACTAACAAGCATATACTGTACATCCTGGCACGTAGTCAGTCCTCTGGAAGCATACGTGTTGCATAAGCCTGAGTTAGGACACATGGATCTCTTGGCAACAACATAATTAGTAATTGCAGAAAGTATAAGCCAATGTTTTCCAGTAGCAGCTTGTTCTGACAAAGTATCAGACTAGTTGGCAATAATACACCGGATTAGGATTAACATCTCTTTATCTTTGCAGCCACCCCTTCTGAATAAATTGCTGCTTTGTATTTTGGTCTTTTCTCCCAAACGATTCCCCTGCCTTTCATTCTCTATCACCTCAAATGTTACTCCCATCCTCTTCCCTGTTCATCAGGACCCCCACCTGGAAGTCCCCTTTAACCCTACTCCCATACGCACAGGCAGTTTCCAATTCTTGCCTCTTCACGTTCCACCACAAATCTAATCTTCTCTTGCTATCCAGACAGCTAGAACTCTTATCCCCTCCCATCATTTCCTGTCTCGATTACTGCTATGACCTTACTGCTTTCCTCCTCCAGATCCCTTTTCAAAACAGTGCAATCTCTGTTTATCGAAGCATACAGCTAACAGCTGCACTGGGAAGAGATGGGGAAAGTCCATATCTAGGCATCTCACATAAAAATATGTTTGCACATTTTATTTTAAACATGAGTAGTAGGGCTGTGCAAAGTGTTAAGTGCTGATTTGATTCGGAGGAAATTCGGCCCAATTCAGCGACCAAATCTCCAAATCTGAATCGAATCAGGAGACCAATAAAAAAGTCTGCCTTGATTTGATGGTTCGGGCAGTCCCCACCCACTGCATCAAGGAGCTGGACCCAGACTCCCAGCTGGTAAGTAGGGAGCGGGGGAGCAGGAGCTGGAGGAGCGGGGAGGGAACCATGGGAGGACCCCTGCCAGGCCCCATCCCCTGCCTGCTCCCCTAGCCCCCGTAACCCC
>NW_005842212.1:1897803-1910823 GCF_000455745.1 Alligator sinensis | reverse complement strand
TCCCCAGGTCCTGGCCCTTTAAGAAAAAAAAAAAAAACCCACAAAAACCTCCCTACATTCACTAGATCCTGCAACAGCCTTGAGGCTTCGGGGGACTTGTGGAAGAGCCCACCATATGGCGGGGGGCAGCAGGGATTGCTACCCACCGGGAAGGAACTGGTGAGTCCAGGTTTTTTATTTTTTGGGGGGGGGGGATGCCTTAAAGGGCCAAAGGTGGGGCAGGCAGGGCAGCCATGGGGGGCCTGGGACAGCAGGGTGGGGCTCATGCAGAGCCCTCCATGCAGCATGGGACAGTGGGGAGAAGCAGGGATTCCCCCCCCCCACCCAGCATGCGGTGAGTCGGGGCTTTTTTTTCCTCAGTGATGGGAGCTGGGGTGGGTGGGGGATGGGCCTGGGTGATTCAGAGGCCCAACCCCCACTGATTCAGCCGAATCGATTTGGGACAGTGATTCAAATCACCGAATCGAATCACTGTCCCCTGAATCGGCCAAATCCGAATCCAAAGCGAATACTAGCTGCTTCGCACAGGCCTAATGAGTAGCTCTTATATATCCTGGACAACTATGTGCATTATATGTATATCTCTTGCCCCTGCACTTCTTGCCTTGCTCAAGTTCTATCCAACACCTGAGTTATGTGCAAAGAGATCGTTTGCATCTTAATCTTTTCCTTTTAGTACATAAAGCCAATTTCCCCTGCTCTAAATGCTGCTGCAAAAAAAATAAATAAATAAACTACTGCGTCTGTTTTAAAGTACCAGAAGCCTAAAATGCAAAAGACGAAATAAGCTTATGACTAGGGATCTGCCCAACTCAAGGAGGCAGGTTGCCAATTTTGTGGGCAAATAACAGGTCCAGCTGCCCTTCTCATGGGCTTATCATGGCAGGGGCACCCCCACACCTCTGAATGACTGAGCGGCCCCAGATGTCCCACCCCTCCCCACAGATTGGCAGATGGCCCACAACTGTGGCTTAAGCCCAGGGAAGCCGTTAATCCACACATTATTAGGCGTGGATTAAGGGTTTCCCCAGATTTAGTCCAGGTAATTAGGCAGGTTCAAGACACCCCCAATCTAAGCATTCAGTTAAACCCTAAACTAGAAGTCAGAAAACCTGGCAAGTGCCAGACATGGCACGTGAAGACATTTTGCTCGGCATGCCACAACTGATGTGGGCTCTGGACTATTTTGGTAGGTCTTACGACTTATGACTATTTAAAATATCTTATGACTACACAGGGGATGAGCAAAAATAAAAACCTTCTGTCATTGTGGGCCTTACTGTACAACCACACCCACAATTTAGTAGAAGCATCAGGAAGTTCATTGCTTGGGCTATTGATGACTCATGTGCAAAGCAGTTACATACAGAGACATATACATGTATGTACACAGATACACATGCATATACACATACTGTACATGTATATATAAAGAAAGAGTGAGTGCATGGTCTCTAGAAGTGTGGACAGGAACCAGAGCTTCTTCATTTCACCTCCCTTCCTGGCCATGGAAACTTTGGGCTCCCTGTTGCAGCACAACCTCTTGCAGGAATCTTTCCGGGATGCCTGGACTCGCTTGCTAGAGAGCTCTGCCAAGTTCCACGTGGTCACATGGGGTACCCTGCTGCTGTATTTGTCTTCCTACTACTTAGCCTCGCTTCCTGGATTCATTTACCAGTTCATCCCAGCCATGAAGAAATACAAAATCCAACAGGTAATACCAAAACAAGGAGGGGGGTGGGGGGCAGGAGCACAAATTGTGCAACTCAGAAAGGGGAAGAGGAAATGGTACCAAACAGGATTGTACAAATTACAGAAGGAGAAAGACCGAATTGCAGAGTGGGGAAGGGGTATGCAGGAAGTCATAGTGGAAGATGAATCCCTCTATCACAAACATTTATTTGCAAATCAGCACTTAGTATTGCTGCACCTTGATGTTTGCTTTTTAAACACAATAATCCAGCAGAAAGATTTTTCTCCTCTTCCAAAATGGGACTAGATCTGCGGCTAATGTCTGTTCTCAGTAATTGGGGGGCAACCCATATAGAACCACATCTAACATCCCAGATAATGGGAACAGAACTTAAGGATCGCTAGGTCCATAACTGAGTTAATATTTTTAGGATGACCTTAAAGACCCGCTCCCCTGCCAGGCCAGGCCTCTCCAGGTGTGCTATCTAGTACCAGCTAAAATAGTACAGCCTGTTCCATGGTCGGCTTGTTGGTGACTGAACTAGCTCCCTCACCTGGGCTAGCCTGGATGAGGAGAGTGTGGGGGCACCCAGCAGGACTAAAAACAAGGGTGGATCAGCTCCCTGTGAGCCAACGGCCATCCAAACCTGGAGAGATGGGCACCACCTGCTCACTCTGCCCAAAGAATCACCAGTGATGCATAGCATCTAAGGCGACCCAACAGTGATAGCAGACTCAGGATTTACTTAAATACCCACTTAAGTTGGTCGGTCACTTATATCCAGGGTTCTACCCAGCAAAGAAATTTGGGAGACAGTGTGTTACCAGGAACATAACACAAACGAAAATGAGAAGAAACATGGAAAACCTAATTTACATTACTAATTATTGCACTCTTACTGCAACCTGAAAATCTGATAGATCCTCTCCCCTAAAACTATTTACAAATCAGGAATATGCAGCTTGGGATAGGTCCTTTCAAGAACCATCTTGTAAGCTGTTTTTTCTGTGTAGAGTTGTAAAAGAGACGTGTGCCAAAGACCGCAATGAGAGCTGAGTTCCTGCTTAAATGATTACTTTAATGCTGCTGTAATTTGATCATGCTCTTGAAGTAGTACTGGGGTGCCTCATGTCTTGAGCTAAAATCTGACTATTAAGTAAAATCTAAATAAAGGAATGAATAAAAATGATCCTTCTCTAATATGGTGCATAAACTCTTTGGGCGTGTCCAAACGAGTGCGCATGTGCCCCTTGCCCCGTCTCAAACCCCTTTGAGATGGGGCAAGAGGCACGTGCAGGAATGAAAAAATGCAAACTTGCAGTGCAGGGAGAAAATTAGACCCCTGGATATCCACAGGTCTAAAAAAAATGAAGTTTAAAAAAAGTGGGGCAGGGCACGGTCCCATGCCCTGAGGCAACTGGAGGCTGGGTCCTCCACAGAGATGCTCTGAGTGCCAGAGCGCCTCCGTGGTTGGCCTCTTGCCCTGGTGCTGAAATGCGCAGCCTGGCAGGCAGCGTGCTGCAGCACCAGGGCTCGACTGCCAGTAAGTAAGAGGTCAGGGGGGACCTGGAGAAGAGGGGAGGGGACCATGGGGGGGGTCCCCCGCCAGCCCTGCCCACTCCTCCAGCCCCCACAAGCCCTGCCCTGCCCAGCCCCTCCCCCCCCGCCAGCCAAATTGGCCTATGTCAGCCCTGCAGGTAGCAATGATGGAAGGGGGGAGGGGCAGGCTGAGGCCAGCACTGGTGGCCTCGCCCCACCCCACAGCATCCCAACCCCCTCCCTCCCTGTGCCGCTGCCGCCACCTCCACAGAGCAAGAGGGTGGGCTGAAGTCAGCACTGGTGGCCTTGCTCCCCTCCTCCCCATAGCGTCCCGACCCCACTCCCTCCCTGTGCCACCACCACCACTGCCACCTCCTCCAAGGAGCAAGTGGGAGGCAAGGCCAGCTCTGGTGGCCTCACTCCCCCCACCCTCCCCCTCCGCTGCACTGTCGCCGCCTGCAGGAAGCAGGGCTGGGGGGGCCAAGCCAGCTGGACTGGCTTCGCACCCCCCCTCCGTCTCCTGTGTCCCCACCATAATGGCAGCGCTCAGCCGCACCACCTCCTGTCCCAATGCTGTATTCGCACGCTAACTGGTTGCTTCAGTCAGCCAATCAGAGTGCAAATAAAGAGTTATGGACAGAAGGACAGACAGACAAAGTCTTTTATAATATTAGAATTCTATGATTCTATTAGCGTACACATATCCCGAGTTAATCCTGCAGCAGCGTAGTCAGGAAGTGCAGGTAGAAAGATGAACAACATCCTAGCTGACAACCTCAACAAACACCCAGAATTACAGGCTCGAGTTAGATGGAACAACAAATTTCAGGTCTTCCAAAACGTGTGTTTTCAGAATTTGTTTCACCAACTGAGGACAAAAAGCAAAAAAGTACTCAAATGCTTTAATAAACCTATAATTCTGCCATATTCCATTTGGGAAACAGCAAAACATGATGTCTCTTAAACAAAATGAATGCCCTTTAATCCACGAAGGGATCCAGAACATGCCAGGACAAGAAATTCAAAACCTGCCAACACATCCCCACAACCCCCACAATTACTACACCCCACAACAGAGCTATCACCATTCCTGGATCTTACAGCTGCACCTCCAGAAATGTTATACATCTCATCCAGTGTACTAAATGCCCTGATGGAAAATATGTAGGAGAAACCAAACAACAACTGTGCACCAGAATGAACGCACACCGGAAATCTATCAAAGCCGAGAATACCCAAGTACCTGTGGGGGCACATTTCTCACAGGACAATCACTCCCTCTCTGATCTCTCAGCTCTAATCCTCAAAGGGAATTTACAAAACACCTTCCATAGATAAGCCTATGAACTTCGCTTCATAAATCTACTGGATCCAAAAAAAAAAAAAAATCGATGGACTCAATATAGACATTGGTTTTATGACACATTACAACCTGCCTGACCTGACCTCTTACATCCTTCTTTTCCCCCCTTTTCTCCCCTCCCCTCTCCCACTTTTCTTCCCTTTGTCTCCCTGATTTCCTATTTCCTTCTTTATTGACAGCCTCTTTCTTACCCTCATTATTACCTCTGTAATGTTTCCCTTTGGCCTTTTTTCCCCTGCTCTCTTCCCCCTCCCACCCCTGCTTTACCTTTTGTTTCTCCTTTCTACCTATTTATATCTTCAAGACATCCTCTCACACTTTGAGCTTCTCTTGCTCCTGTTTTCCTGATCTCCAACTATTTTTTTTCACCAATGGCCTCTTTCTACCTTGTATTCTATCACTGTAATGTCTCCCTTTAGCCTTTTTTTTCCCAGCTCTCTTCTCCCTCCTGTCTCTGCTTTACCTTTTGTCTTTCTTATTTCTACCTATTCACATTCTCACTGACATCCTGCCACACTTTTAGCTTCTCTCATTTCTTGGAGTCTCAGAACAGCAGAGACTCCCTAAGTCTGAAGAAGGGTGACTGCACCCAAAAGCCTGCTAAGAACCTTTTTTCCAACTACTCAGTTGGCCTAATAAAAGAAATCACATCTACTCAAAGAACCATGCCTGTAATCCCAGGCACCTGTTGACTGAATACTGAGCCCTTTGGGTTCCCTGCTACAGAGCCAGGAACCTGGAAGTCTTCAGCACAGGGAGCTCAAGCCAGTGTTTTCTGGTTTAGGGCTCCAGCTCTGCTTCAGGGAGCCTGGAAAATGCTGGAAACCAAAGCACAAGATGGGCTTAGCAGGACTTCCCAGCTCCTTCCTGTCCAGCCAGGAGTTCTGGCTTAAGCCAAGGCTCTCAGGATTTCTAGACTCCTCACTACCTAGTTGGGAGCTCTCCTGACCTGAAAATTCAACAAGCTCTTTACAGCTCCAAATGCACGTGGACACAGGAAAAGTGTAATGTGGTAACAGGAGAGGTGTAACATGGACAAGCGCCCAGGGAGCCCACATCAAGTCTGCTTCCTTTTACTTGGGAAAAAGCGAACTGAAATTATTTGATTTTTATGAATTGAAGATCCTGGAATTTCCCTTCTGGAGGACACTTTGAAATTTCTCATTTCCATTACCATGTAGAGCAGCAGTTCTGAATCTTGACCAGCTCTGTGAATAACCAAATGGAAAATCTTTGCCCAACCTAATGGGCTTATATAACCCACAACTTTTTCCCAAAATCTGAATTAGACTCAGAAGCTTTGATGGGTCAATCATCTCCCCTGAAAGGTGCAAAGAAAGTAAACAGATTCTATATTTTTTTTTTACAAGTTTCGTACTGCCTTGGTGACAGACAGGCCTGGCCCATCTCAGAATCAACCAAAAAGTTATGGCAAGGTTTGGCGGTCTTTAGGGGGCAGGGCATGGGCAGATTTAGCATTTTGAAAGTGGGGGTGTAGATGGTGTGGTGTATCATCTCGTATAAAACAACACACATTTTGTCCCAGATAAAAAGAAACTAGAAGCTTTATTAGTCTGCGTGGAGCCTAGGGCCATATTATTTGTTTTTGCTTTGATCTTAAAGCAAATATAATGTTTTTGGAATGTGCACTAATTTCCTATAGCATATATTATATATAAAAAAATGCAACAAAGTAGACAAAACTTAATCATAAGATGGTGTTTCTTCATTCCTTCTATCATTAGAATTAAATTTTTCAGATTCATAAAACAAAACATAGCCTTCTTGAGCATCTTGACTGTGCATCCATTACTTTACTGAAAGTTATTTCCACACCTGACCTGATGCTCACCTGAATTAATGTTTCCACACCTTAGTTGATGTTTTTAGCTTGTGTTAAAAAGTGTGTGCAGGGCTGCAAAATAGGAGCTACATTAAAGAGGGGCATCTATTAGCAGAAGTGCAGAAGAAAGAATAGCTTTATTAGTGGAGCATCAAAAAGGGGAGTGGGTTGTTAACCCCTGTGGGATGAGAAGTCCAGAAAGAATAAAGGAAATTACAATGATGCATGAAGTCAAGCAACTCCCTCACTGCTGCCTAAATAAGAAATGCTGCTGCCATTGTTAGGCACTTGGTTTTAAACTTTGGGCAGACCAGAAGTCAAAGGGGGCAGAGGGGGAGTCCAGGCTACCCGACCCTGGATCCACCCCTGAAGCAAGGTGAAATCTTTAACTCTGGAAAGCAATTTTTCATTTTATTTCAGCTGTTTAGTGGATGGTGGGCCTCTGTTAATTACATGGAAATAAAGTAGTAGCAAGCAGGTTTTGTATTACTCATTTATCCTAGTAATATGAGATTTTAAAGCCCAGGTTTCTGAAAATGGATTATTAAACATACACACAAGATGTGTGTTTCCCTTAGATAATTATCTACAGTCATTAACTTGAGGCCTGCCTAGAGAGCTTAATGCTCTACCAGCTCCCAAATCAGGAGGATTGTCTTGGTTCTTAGCTATCTTTGTGTCACTGTTGAAACTTCCTAAAGAAAATATTATCCAGTAGTTTCCTTCTTTTAATTAATAAATAATCCTAATGTCCATATTGTAGTCAGCAGAGCATCTGCAGACAGAAGCAATTCAGGGGAAGGAGCTAAAATGGGAATCAAGTCACCTCACCCTCCCATCAGTGACTGCAGCCTAGAACTGTGCAGGAGAGCACTTTCCTCTCCCAGGGACCATTAGGACCTATGCAGGTAGTTGGGCTTGAAGAAGAAACCACAAGAAACACCAAGTCAAAAACTGATGCCCAAAAAGAAGCTGAAGCCCAATTTTCAACTACCCCACCCCTCAGGCATGCACAACCCTACTGAATAGCATCAGGAGTTAAGAAAAATGCCATTTATGACTCATTCATTTTTTCATTATTATCTTTTTTTAGGACAAGCCAGAAACTTGGGAAGATCAGTGGAAATGTTTCAAGATGACATTTTATCATATATTCACTCTCCATATACCACTGTCCTTAGCTGTGTACTTTTACGTGGAGTATGCCAATTTACCATGCGACTGGAACTCCATGCCTCGATGGTATTATATCTTTCTAAAAATATCAAATGCAATGACAAGACTAAGTTCTACTGTCTTTAGTCATGTTAAAAAGTCCCACTGACTTCCATGTTCTGCAGCTCTTGTTTTCCAATACTGTCCTAAATCCTCTCCGGCCTGCTTTTTGTTCCAGGCACGGAACTGAAATCAATCACGGGGCTGACTCTTCACATATTCTTAGGGGACGTTTAAGAGTTGAAAGTGAATTCTGAGGTTTTTTGCATTGCACGTGGAATTTTTAGGCCGGATGACAATGCTTACACTCACAGGCTATATTGCTACATATGTACTTTGCTTGTGATTCAAAAGGACACTCATGCTGCTTCCCATATTTTTTATGCTTTAGAGCATGAGTTACATAGGTTTTGTGTCTTTTATGTCTAGCATGATTCTGGTCATCTTGAGTTTCTATTGAATTTGCAGCAGGGCAGCTGTGTATTGCTTCTTCCTTTTAGCCTTTCTCATTGGGCTTTGGCATGTTGTGCAGCAAAACCTCATAATCTGAACTACCAATGAATCCAACAAATCAAAAAAAAGCACAATCAAAAGCAAAAATGTGTAAATGAAAAAGCACAATCAAAAGCAAGGATGATATATCACAAAATACATTTCCTTATGACAGCTATAGATTAATTTACACAATCTGCTATTTCTCTCATTCATCACTAATGGCAATGCTCTGTGATTCATAAAACTAAAATAGTAGCTAATTATATTATGTGGGAGTAAAACTAATGCAGATTATAACATGCTGCTTTATAGTTTCTGAATATTGTATTAACTTTTCTTCTATGAAAGGAGGCTGTACTTTGATCATTTCACCACTCAAAAGTGAAACAAAAAGAGGTTACTTACTAGAAATGTTCTTCTTCAGAAGTCTCCTCTGTGCACTCACGCCTCTGGTGTGGGGCACTCCTTGTATTGTGAAGCCTTAAACACAGGCTACGTATCTAGCCTTCGCATGATTACCATACAGATTGGCTGGCTAGATATGCTGTCCTAATCCTGAAGCAACAGAGTGATGTCAATGGTAGTTGATCTGCAAGGAGGCTTTGTCTTGATGGCACTTGTCTTGCTCCCACTCCATGCTGCAAGACTCTCATATTTAGATGGTTAAGCGGCATGACTCTGATGATGCCATCACACTCAACCTTCTTAGTATAAAAACTGTGTAGTGAGTACCAGTCATCCTTTGGGAACTGGCAAGCAATTTCAAATTATGAAAACTAAGATTCTGAAATATGAGTCAAACAACAGACTCTGGCCTTAATGAAGACCAGACTGGTGCAGCAAATCATCCTTTGTGAAGGCTGAAGCAGGATTTTCTCCACAAAACTGGAAAAGGTTGGATCATGGAGGGAAGGTGATATTGCAAGATGCACATTAGGAACCAGCTGTCCAGATATGGTGTCTGAGATGTAAAACAACAAGTGTGAGGCACCTGGGAAAGACTCTTAAAGTCTGAAAGGAAGTACTCAGAACAGTAATGTCTAGTCTCTAGCAAAGCCTCAGGAACTCAAAATAAGTTTAATTGCCACACTGAAGTAAGTGCCCTTTTAATTTAAAGCAGCAATACCCCTGGTAGTAACAACACCTACAAGGTGGCCAATGTCAAAGAGAACACTTCTCAAAAGTTAAACTACAGAAGCCTTCAAATAACAAATGGCTTATCAGGGGTATAGCTCCATTTTGAGTATGTTAATTGGGTTGTAAACATTAAAAAGTCATAAACTTGGGATGCTTATGGTATTACAGAGATGTTGGTTTAAGCAAAGATACTTTTTCAGTTTTCTTCTGGTGGCAATTTCATATCTACAGCCAGGGCATCATATTTGATTGTTGTTGGGTATTATACAAATACATTTGTTCACACTTTACTCTCTCCAACTCCTACTAGGTATTCTGCAATTCTTCAAATCTTTGGGTGTTTCCTGATTCAAGATGCTTGGGAGTATTTCATGCATAGGCTAATGCATCACAAAACACTATATCCATACCTCCATAAAGTTCATCATGACTTCCAGGTAGGGAAACACAAGTTGCAATATGGTTTAGACAGTATACTAGGAGTTTGTACTTAAAATTACAACTGGCTTTTAAATGGACAAAGATATAAATCTTCCCTTAAGAATGCAATACCTTAATATAGCAGTGTTGATTATGTGATAACATTGAGTTGCCAGCTTTTATGCTGTAAAGACCTAAGCTGAACAGGATGTCAGAGGAAGCTGAGCTGCAGAAACTTTGCATACCTTAGCTCTTCAGTTTCGCCTTAGTAAAGTTATACACAGCTTTATAACAGTTTAAACAAAGCGAGTTCAGCTGTAATATTGGAATAGCTCTCTTCCACCTCTGGTGCTTTTTAAAAAAATTCCATTTTGGGGGAAGGAAGGATGAGCTCTAGTTTTGTTCTGAAAAGGGAAGGGGAGGAAGAAATCCAGGCTAGAGAAAAAGTTACCATTGTGGAAGTGAGAACGTGCTAAAGTTTTAGTTCTTGGTAAAAATCAGAATATGGGATGGGGGAAACTGCTTCCTATTGATAGGCGGGATCACAATGCTCTTCATATGCACTAACAAGATAAATGGTTTTCTTTTTTCCAGGCGCCATTTTCCATTCAGGCAACATATGCTGGCCAAGCAGAGATTTTGATCTTTGGAGCAGGTTTCTCCTTTGGCACGTTCATTTTTTGCCATCATTTATTCTCGTTGTGGCTTTGGGTAGTGGCACGGATAGTGCAAAATACGCATGTGCACAGGTAAATGAGAACGCAGTAACTAGAACTGTTAAATGAGAAATGTCTTTAGTAGCATGCTTGCACAAGTTGTGTGGATGTCCATTAGCAGAACTACATCAAGAGCTCCTGAAACGTTTAGCTTGGAGCTACTGTTCCACTTTTGTTCCTTTACTTTTGTGAATGAACCTGGCAAAATGTAGAGATTGGGAAAATTATTTGTTTCATTTTGTATTTAATTTTTGTATTTCTGATTTTCACTGGGCCCAATATTTGAGAGAGTATTTGTGCAGTCTTACTTACCATACATCATATTTTCTTCTTCTCACTGCAGCGGATACGATGTTCCCTGGGATCCCTTACGACTGGTGCCTTTTGCTGCTACTAGCCGTTTTCATGACTTCCACCACATGAACTTTCACGGGAACTATGCTGCAATATTCACATGGTGGGATGAGCTATTTGGGACAGATAAGGAGTATGAAAATTATAATGCAAGGGGAAGACAGAAGGAAATGAAGGAACATGACAATTAAAGGATTATGTCCTGAAAAATGAAAATACAAATGGATTTTGATCTAAATATTGGTGAAATTGAGAAAACATTTAAAGCAAATCTGAACCCTGAGGACATGGGTTGTTATGCGGCTGGAAGGTTGGAGTAGGACTTAATGCTCATGAACATGACTGGATGAACCACTATTTTATTCATTTATCTGCTGCTATCCCACAGCAAGTCAAACAAAAATCACAGTAATTTACTGTTCTCGTATTCACAGGGAAGCTGCCTTGGTTTAACTTCTGCTTCCTGCAGGATAGGATCAGTCAAACAAAAGGCAGATTCCACAGACTCAGCTGGACAGCAGGCTGTCACACTCATCATCTGTTAGAGTGTGTCATAGTATTGTCTATTCACACCCTGAGAAGCGTTTAAAGGCAACAGAGTACAGACCCAGAATCATTATTGGAAATAATTCAAATGGTATCATTTTCAGGGAATAAGGGAATGACCATGCGGGAGAAAATGCAGAAAGAAGTTCAGGGCCAGACGGATACTTTGTAAGCTATACCAATTCATAGTCAGGAGAATTAAGAATTTGTCAATTAAACGTTTTTCAATTTGTAGAGCATTAACATTAATCATTCCAGCTGACTCTTTGAACATGTTTACATTTATATTATTGTATTTAATGTTTTTGCCTTTTTGAGCAGTAGGGGGGGTCGGAGGGGGCCTTGTTCAGTTCCAAGGGATTTATATTACCGATTTTTAAAACTATTTAAATTGGCTAGTGGGAAACTTTGATTTCATTCATTCATTTTAATTTGGCTTTGCATTTGCACTTTAGATTTTTCTAAAGAAACATGTCGATTTGGAACTAAAAATAGCTTTACACTTAGGTTAAAGTTTGCTTTTGCTGGTCACATGGCTATATTTTACCTATACACACACTTGTAGGCAGTTATGTACCAAACATTCACATTCTAGACTTCTCTATTAATGAAAATGTACACAAAAAACTTATACATTCTGTTTTGTTGGAAAGTAGTACATGACATATTTAATATTTACCAGATAATTATTTTTAATCTTTATTTTTTATTAAGAACAGCACTTAGTAGAAGTCAACTATTTTAATAGAAAATAGCAAGTTTAAACCTTACCAAAGGTTGCAGTAATTTCACCTAATCTTTTTTAGATGTATTGCTAAAACTAAGAGGTATTCAATTCAAATATAAAACTCCAAAAGGAATTTTAAAAGTTCATTTCTTTAAATACATTTTATTCTACCAACATTAAACTTCAGTATGATTTAAAACTTTGTGACTTTTCTTGAAAACAGTCCTGGTATTTCCTAATACTATTCAGTACTTAAAATGTTATTTTCCCATTTTTATACAATAATGCTAAGAGTACATTTCACTAGCTATTATATTTTATATACGCACATACTGAAAGCTCTTTTTCATTTTAGCAATATCTTTGTTCTCTTGGTTAATCCCTCTCATACCTGGCTAGAGGACTTGGCTCAGCCACTCATGATCAAGGCAACTGCCAAGATCAGTTTGGTAAGCACCACTGGGATTTTGGGATGATGGTATCATACCATCACATACGTTTTCCTTATATACCGATAAAACACAGTATTGAGAACAGCCCAAGCATTCAGAAAAAAATGAATGAGGCCCCCCATAGGGCACATCCAGACGAGCGCGCACGTGCCTCTTGCACCATCTCAAACCCCTTTGAAGCAGAGCAAAAGGCACGTGCGGGAACGAAAAAAGGTTCTCTGTGCCTGCAAACTTGCAACGCGGGGAGATAATTAGACCCCTGGATATCTAGGAGTCTAAAAAAAAAAAAAAAAAAAATTGAAGTTTAAAAAAGTGAAGCAGGGCATGGTCCCGGACCCCTGAGGCAAGCGGAGGCTGGGCCCTCCACAGAGACACTCTGGCTGACAGAGAACCCCCACCGCCAGGCCCCTCTCCCCCGGAGATCACCTCCCCTGCCCTAGTCAGCTCGTCCCCCACCAGCATCCCCAAGACCCCCAACCCCTGCCCTGGCTGGCTCCTCCCCCACCAGCCCCCCCCTGAG
>NW_005842212.1:1876220-1897276 GCF_000455745.1 Alligator sinensis | reverse complement strand
TCTTTTTTTTGTAAGTGACGGTGCCTGAGGTTGTGGGGGCAGCCTTGGGGGCCTGGGGGTGCAAGTTGTGGGGTGGGGCAGCCATCAGGAGGCTGGGGTAGGGCATGTGGGCCTTGCAGGGGGGGTGGTAGCCCCTGCAGGGGCCATTTGTCCCCTGCTGGGGGGCCGTACCCCTTGTGTGGGGGCCGAAACCCCTGTTGGGGCAAACCCCTTGTGTGGGGGCTGAACCCCCATTGGGGGGCTAGGTCTTTTAATCCCCTGAAGTACTTCCAGTCCACTTCAGAGTCTGCCAGGGCCCCCCAGCCCCCCAGCTAGGCGATCAGCTGCAGAGGGACCCCAGGTGCCTCCCCCAGACCCAGGAGGCACCAGTCGCTGAGCTGGGGAGGTGCGGGGGGGCCCCCAGCGCACTCCCCGTTGGACCAGGAAGTGGAGCAGAAGTGCTTCTGGTCCACTTCCGGGTCTGCTGCTGAGCGCACTGGAGCGATCCCCATGCTTCTGTGGGATGCTGCATCTGCCCCAGCACCACAGGGTTCAGAGCCCCTGCTACCTAGAAGTATGTAGAAAAATCGTTTAAAGCTGTATCTAAGTCTGAATCTGCCTGAATCGATTCAAAGGGGTCCGAATCAAGTCGGAGAGATTAAAGGGTCCTCCGATTCGATTCAGAGATTCAGCCACCGAATCGGCTGCATGGTTCAGCTTTTCTGCCTCCTCTCTCTGTCTGGATCCCTTAAATCCCCAAACCATACACCTGGTCCCCTCTCTATGGATACAGGGAGAGACAACTTGGGTGTGGTGCTTACTCACCAACTTCCTCACCTTCTTTCCCCTTCCCAGCAGCATTTAGCCTGCTGGCTTTAAGGGCCAGTCAGTCCTGGCCCACTCAGCTCTGCATGGCTGGGACAACCACTCCAGGCAGCTGGAGCTCCTCAATCAAGCTTTGGCACACCTATGGAGCTGCCGGCATAGAATCATAGGCAACGAGGGTTTGGAAGGGACCTCAGGAGGTCACATCTAGTCCAACCCCCTGCTCAAAGCAAGACCATCCCAGCCAAAGCTTTGTCTAACCAGGTCTTAAAAACCTGTGTAACAAACAATGAAATCACCTTACCTCAGAGAATAAGGTCCCATGGTGAACTCAGCCAGGCAGCGGCGTGGGACAACATGGATCCTTGGACACCATGTGATAAAGGCAAATGAAGGCCTCAGAGATCATGCGATAAGGGGAGATGAAGCCCGCTCTGGAAGCAGCTGTCTTGGGGAAAAGGAGAGCCATGAGAGAAGCCCAAAGGCTGAAGGAGAGCTTGGGTACGACATCCCATCCTCAGAGCCATGGGTGACTGGTGCCTCTCGAGTCAGGGGGAGCACATGCCCCCACTAACACCAGTCAGTGACCGGGCTGGGGTACCCTGGCAGTTGATCACGCTGACCAGAGGAGTGGACCCCCAGCAGCCAATCCCACTGCCCGGGGGGTGGTGGGGTGCTCCCCCGGTGGCCAATCGCGCAGACTGCACTGCTTCCAGAAGTCCCCCAGCGGCCAATCTCACTCACCAAAAAGCTTCTGCGCCACTTTTGCTGACAGCCCCGCTCCCCAGCCAGCACTCATAGGGGAGGGGCACTGGCCCTGCCTGTCCCCCTGCCTGCCGGCTAAACAGGGAGGGCAGCCTGACAGGGTGTGCACTGGCGCTGTCAGGGGGTGCATGTGCACCCTCATGCATGCCCCATGCGTCGCCATTGCTCAGAGCTGCCAGAGCCTGAGGAAAGTGTGGGCTGTGCTGTAGGCTGGAGGGTTGGGAAGTCCAGCCACAGCACCTCTCTTGCTCCTTTTCCCCTGGGAGCCCTGCCTAGCTGCTTGGAGGAGCACCCGACCCTTCTAGAGCCCCTCTAGTGAGGAGGACTCTTCTCCAAGCCCCTGTGTGGCATGAGATGGATTAGAGATGCACATACCCCTGGGGGTACTTGGGAAGGCCCCAGGGGCATGTGGGAGGCAGAGCTAGGGGACGTTAGCCCTCCTCACACAAGGCAGGGACCCTGGGAGAAGAGTTAAGACCCAAGGGAGGGGTCAACTTCAGCTGCCTGGCAAGTGGGGGTGTGTGGGTGTGGGCAGGGGAGATTTCCAGAGATCCAGCCCAGCCCCTGCTCCCTGTGCGCCAGGGTAAGAGGATCTGGACAGTATAAGCTATTTTACAGGAATTTCGGCGAGGGAGCACCTGCCTGCAGCACAGCAACCCCTGGGGTGCACCTTGGGAGACCCTCACAGCAGGATCACCCATGCTTCAGGCGGGAGGGGCACAGAAGCAGTTCCCCCTCCCCAGGCATCCGATTCAGGCTACCTGCGTACACACATCATCAGAGGCCATCATCGTACACGTTATTGATGGAGGGTGTGAATAAGTTTCTGACAGTTTATCAGTCATGTATTAATTCATTTCCTTTTCTTAAACCCTTTGCAAATAAAGTGTACAGCAGATGTCAGGGTGATTGAAGTCCCCATGAGAAGCAGGGCCTGTGATCAGGAAACTTCTGCTAGCTGTTTGAAGAAAGCCTCATCCACCACTTCCTCCCAATCTGGCGGTCTGCAGCAGACCTCCATGACGACATCACCCTTGCTGCTCTCCCCTCTGACCCTATCCCAGAGACTCTCAACAGGCCTATCTCCAGCTTCATACTGGAGCTCTGAGCAATCACATCGCTCTTTTACATAAAGTGCAGATGTTTCCAGAGTCGCTTTATCTCAGGGCTGGTGACAGCATTCCCCACTCGCTCCCAGGCCACTCCCAGGTGAGTTACTGCTCTTTCTATAATTCCTGTCACACCTATGTCTTGTGCCTCTTGGGTTTACGGATTCCATTTACCTTAGACCAGTCCTTCCGGAGCTGCACATCACTGAAGCCAGCATTAAAATTCCTAGGATCCTCTAAAACCTATTAATAAGAAATATATATTATGCTACTTCACAAAGGAATGCTAACCAGGATTTCCTCAACCAGAGGGACTGGACTGAAAGAAAATGACTACAGACCTTGGATATTTATGACAAGAAGGGCAGCTTCATACTATACTGCATTTGAACACACACTCCTTTGACATGGTAGGACCTGGTCCGAGACTGGTGCTCTTAAATGCTATTGCAAAATACATAACGAAGTGTTTTAATACAGCATCTTGGGTGTTGCCTTTAGTTTCCCAGAGTAGAAAATCACCTCAAGGCTCATTTGTAAAAAGCTGGCAACCTTTCCACCATCCCTCCCTATACCACTCATTTCTTTTCTTTTTTTCTTTTTTCTTTAAGTGATAGAACAGGACTTGCTGCAACTTTTTTATTCACTTACTTTGGCTCTCAAGTCCAGGACCCACCAATGATGTACGCTGCCTGGGACCCAATCCTGACTTTGATTCTAATCCACCATGCGGCAGGCAGAACTTGCACCAACCTCAGTAAGGTCCATTTTGAGCCCGGAGAGCAAGTTTGGCCATTGAAAAAATAGCAAAATTATTTTCCTGAGCATCAAGGTCACTATGGCACTAGATCATGACAGACTCGTGTCTGAGTTTCCGCTTCAGTCATGCTGAATGATCAGTCTTGAATAGTCTGCAGCCCTGATCCAAAAACAATGTTGAAACTTGCAGATGTCCTTGGGCACCGTTTTGTGTTACCTTAAGATGTGCATCTACAGGTACCTTCTATTAAAGCATGTCCAAAGCAAATGCCAGGCAGAGATTACAGATAAAAATAGAAATATGAGCAGATTATATTCAACACCACGGACAGAAGATTGTTGCACTTTTCAACCACAGACTAGACTGATGAACTTGGATGGTATTCACTGCAGTCACAGACCAGGCCTATGATACAAGAGGATCCAATGTTGTGGGGCAAGTGGAGTCCATTTTTATTTCTATTACTTTCTAAACAGGAAGTCTACAATACAGTATGGCACACTGGCCTGCTTCTAAAGCTGTCAAGAGTACTTCCAAGATAGGTCATTATATTCATTGAAACACTCCTCCATAAGAGACAATTCAGAATCTATTGTGGGCAGGGAATAAGTGCATGGAGGAGACAGGCCAGTGGACTTCCACAGGGCTCAGTGTTGGCCCAAACCTTGTTCAATTTATACATAAATGATACATCAACAAACATCTCACAAGTTCATCTATGCTGATGACATCTGCTGAGCCACTAGAGCTCCATCTTTCTGCACTCTGGACCAGACCCTGAACAAAGATGTGACAAGCTGGCAGACTACTGCACCACATGACGGCTCACGCCAAGTCCTGCCAAAACTGTATCTAGTCTATTCCATCCCCACAATGCCAGTGCCAAAAAAGAGCTTAACATCTATATGGGTGGTCAGAGACTGATGTATGAACCCTGCCCAACATACTTGGGAGTGTCTTGAGACAGAACCCTGACTTTCCAGGGACATCTAAAGAAAACAGCAGCAAAGGTCAAATCTTGAAACAGCTTGTTAGCCAAGCTTGCTGCATCAACGTAGGAGCTGCAGTTACAACACTCTGGACCTTAGCTCTTGCCCCATCATACTCAGCAGCACAGTATTGTGCACCTGTCTGGCAAAGGTCATCACATACACATCTTATTGACATTCAACTGAATGCAACCATGCACATCCTAACACGAACCCTCTGCTCAACTCCCCTCCCCTGGCTTCCCATCCTTGCAGACATCATTCCCCCGCACATCCGTCGACTGATGACCCAAAACTTGGTTGAAACCATTTGTGCTGCACCTTACCTACCATGCTATGATGATCTGTTTAATCCACTCAAAGTCCGCCCTCCTTCGCAACATCCCTTACGGAGCAACCTCCCTGATCAGGAGCCATCTGCATAAGCCATCGGGATCAAGGAATGGGAATCACGGGAAGTCACAAATAAGTTGCTTGTGACAAACCCCACTCGACAATCTGCTGGCTTTGAACTACCACAGTGAGAGTGGTCCCTGCTAAACAGGTTCAGGATAGGCCAAGGCCCCTGCGTAGCTAACCTTCACCACCTAGGCCTCAGTGCTATCCCATTGTGCACTTGTGGAGAGATGCAAACAATGCTGCACGTCACCGAGGAGCGTCCCCTCTACAAACTAAGAGGTGGATTAATAACTTTGAACTCAGCTAACAAGGAGGCTATTGCTTGGCTTTGCAGATCTGCATTTGCTAAATAATAAAATAAACAAAGAGAAAGGCGATGGAGCTAGGAGGGGCAGAACTGATGCTATTGGTGGCTTTCTAACTCTGCAGAAAAGCAAGACTGTCCATATTAGCATCATAGCAAAGCAGAGCTGGAAAGGACCTCACAAGGGTCTCTGATTCAGCACCCTGCTCAAGGCAGATCGTCCGTAACTAAATTATTCCAGACAAGTGTCTGTCTAATCTACTCTTGAAAAACTTCCAGGAATGTTCATTCAACAATTTATCTAGGTAGCTTGTTTCAATGCCTGACCACCCTCAAAATCAGAAAGTTCCTCCTAATCTCCAACCTAAATTTTCCCCTGCTTTAGCTAAAGGCCCTTGCTCCTAGTCCTGTCCCCTGTGGTCAGGGAGAAAAGCCCATCTCCATCCTCTTTATAACCACCCTTCAGGTACTTGAACACTTCTATCAAATCCTCCAACCCCAGCCCCTAGTGTTCTCTTCTCCAGACTAAATAACCCTAACTCTTTCAGCCTTTCCTCAAAAGTCATCCTTTCCAGGTTTGTTCATCTGCACTGGACTCATTCCAAACTGTCCACAACCTTCTAGAAGTGTGGGGCCCAAAACGGGACACTGTACTCCAGGTGAGGCCTCGCCAGCCCTGAACACAGTGGAAGAATCACTTCCCTCGATTTGCAAGTGACACTCCTGTTAATACAGCCCAGTATACTGCTCGCTTTTTTGCAATAAGAGTACACTATTGGCTCATATTCAGCTTATGGTCCTTCTCTGTAGTACCGCAGCCTAGCCGGTCATTCTCCAGTCTGTATTTGTACCTGCAATCATTCCATCCCAAGTGCAAGACTTTGTACTTGTCCTTGCTGAATCCAATTGATTGCAGACACTTTCTCCAGTTTATCCAGGTCATTCTGGATCCTACCCCTACCCTCCAGACTATTTGCAAATCCACCCAAACTGTCTGCCAAACTGCTAAGCATGCACTCGATCCCATCATCCAAATCATTAGCGAAGATATTAAATAATACTGGACCTAGGACAGATCCTTGTGAAGTCCTACATGATACCTTATCTCAACTAGACATTGAGCCACTGAGGACTACTCGTTGAGTATGGTGATACTAGTTATGTATCCACCAGCCTACAGTCCCAAAACCAGGCCTTATGCTGGTGGTCACTGCAGGGCCTGGTAAAGGAAGGTAGCCTTCTCCTCATCCAACGGGGCCATTTTCTACCTACAGCTCTGCACATCAGTCCCAGGAAGCATTTCCTCCTCCCCTTTTAGGCAGATGTGCCAGGAAATAAACTTTTCTGCAAGCTCTCCCTAACCATCTAGAGAATATGAAGGCATCAGGTCTGTTGCAGTGTTCCCAGTGTGGCTGATGATATTAGAAGGAACCAGCCGTATCATTCATAATCTAATAAATATCTTCCCATTCCCCCTTCTCAGTGGAGAACAAGTTGATGACGATTTTTCCACCAATATAGACTGACAAGGGAATACAAACGGAGATTCAGATTTCCAAGACTGCCAGCAGCCATAGCTCTTTAGTTCATTTACATCCGACTAGGTCTTGCAAAGGAAGTCCACGTGGGCACAGAGACACACTGGTGCTTGTATGCTGCACAATTGAGGCCTGTATTTCCTGAACTTCAACACAACATCCCATTCTTGAACTTCAACACAACTGTGAGTGTGTCAGGAGCTGAGCAAATGAAACAGACCAGGAGGAATTTCATTAGTCCAATTTTTATTCAAATGTAAGTATTGAAAACTATGATGAGATTTTTTTTTCTGAAAGAATTACATGAGTTTCAATTGAGACCATTACTCAAGCTGTTTGTTGAATGGATTGAAATCCATAAAGTAAATTACTTCATAAGATACTTCGTCCTTCACATCCATGCAAAAACAAAAAAACAAAAACAAAACAAACATCATGGGTTTAAAGAGTCAACCAACCGATTGCAATATTCTGTTACACATCATATTTAACAAGTCCGTTTTAGAAAAACAAACTATACGTCCAGAAAAATTCTTCCACTCTTCCATAATTCCTAAAGCACTGTATACATAAATATACAAATTAATGTGCTCAACATTTCTTTATTGCCATTCAAAGGAAAATAAAATAATTTATAATCCCATAAGCAAAGGTAGGGGCAGGAAAGATTAATGAATGCACTTTGCTCATTTCCAAATATATGTTCCCAGACAATATATTTTTGAATAATAGCATTTCCTAACAGATATAAGTCATGTCTGTCCCACTTTGTCTCTTGCTGTTGCATCAAGGGGGTAACTGTCATGACTAGGGGTCTACCCAAGTCACAGGGGGACTTACCAATTTCCATGGGTTGATCACAGTGTAAAGATCACAGTCCGCAGCGGCCCTGCTCCTTGGCGGTGATAGGCCCCAGGGAGATGGCGAGGGGGCGGCCGCCATCTTGACTGCTGGTTCTCCCTCAGTGCTGATTGGTGGAGAGGCCCCAGCGGAGGAGGATAGATGAGGGGCAGCAGCCATCTTGTATGCTGCCCTTCATGCCACCCCACCAGCCACTGCCTTCCCCTCCCAGCAGCGAGGACCTCCGACTTCATTGGGGAGCCAACATTTAATTTTTATTTGGGGGGGGGGGGGGGGGGGTAGGGAGTTGATTTGGTGGACAATCCTGGATTTCACAATCTCTGCAAAATCCATGAAACCGTAAGTTAAGTAGGTCCCTAGTCATGACATTACACAATTTTCAGTATGAACCCCACCCCCGCTTAATAATGAGATGCATTAAGACATTAAGCTATCGTTATTGTTTAATGAGTAGACACTGCACGTAGCTGAATGTTAAAGATCTTGGTCTCCCAATAATGCAAACAAAATACCTAAACTCACCTTTCATGGTGCTTTCAAGTAATGTTGCCCCAAGTGTCTTCACGGTGATTACAAAACTCTATAAAATCTACAGAGAAAAAGTATCCACATAACCTAAAATAAACTGAATTTATCTATCAAGTGCGAATGGAAAAATACAGACCCGATACAAACATCCTTAAAGAAGACTCATTGAGACAACACACCTTCCATGTTGAAAGTGACTCTAATTTGCTCATTAATGTTGTAAGCATATCATTGCATAACCATTTTTACAAACACAGCTGTGTTGGTCTCTCAACATACTTCATTCACAGAAGGGGATCTCCCCCTCAAACCACACAAGCCACTTTAGGGGCCCCATCCTGCAATGTTCTGGTGCACAGAAATCCCACAAGTTCTCCTAAAAAAACAAGTTACGTGATTGGGCCCTTCAATTATTAGAGGTTTAAGAGGAGAATTGTGGAAATTCTGGGTCAACACTGGGCTTGTAAGAGGAACAAGGAATAGTCTACAGAACTTACTTCAGTTACTAGATATGCTTTTAATATCGTTGACTGTGGGCTTTATACCATTCCCTTATAATGCACTGCAGTATTCTGCTCAGATGCAAGACAGCCTAAAAATGAGACTGACGACAAACAGCCTGGCTTGATGCCCAAACTAAGTAAAAAGCAAAGACTAAAGGAAGAGCAAAAATCAAGAAAATATAAAATTAGAGATTTAAAAATATCCACTATTCTAAGATGCCAAATCATTTTAAATTCATGATGTTGAACCCAAACATGGGCCTTTAATATGTTAGAATTAACACAAGAGCAAAGAGAATATCCCACCTTAATTACAACATTACAATTTCTCATGCAGAAAACGTACAAATTCACACGCACAGCACAGCTGGTGAAAACGGCATTGGAACGTCGTAATCAGAGATGGAACTTAAGAGAAATGTCCTCAAGAACAATAAAAAGCAATTCAAAGAGTCTTTAAAATTATTTTATAAAAATATTTACACTAAAATTTGTTAGCTCTAAAGATACATTTTCAGTCCTAGAAAAAGGCAATCTTTAAAGGAGCTGGCTCAGGTGCTCAGAATTAATCATACAAACATTAGACCACACAACAAAAGGAAAACAAATCCAAAAGCATTTGATGGGGAAAGTACAGCTGGTTCGTCCTGTGTTACAGTTGTTAATATTGCATAGCTGAAAAATGAGGTCACTTGACTTGCATAACACTGCAACTTCCGAGAAGGAAGGAAAGAAATGTGCTGTTTACTATCAATAAGGAAAGGCTTTTCCCCAGACCAGCTGTGCTTCCTGGACTTCCAGGAAGTGCACAGGTCCACTGGTTTTCTTTTAGGCCACATGCGTGTGTAAATATCAGTTTACAATAACAGGAAGACACCAAAACCCCAGAAGATGAATGCATCTCACTCTTTTTCCTCTCCTTTGTTATAAACCCATGAAAGTGCACTGTCACTAATCAAAATGCACTGGCTGTTTTGGTACCTGGAGCAGACAGACGATAACTTACTACAGCTTATACTGATCTGGTCAGACTCTCCAAAACAGAGAATGATGGTTGCCTAATAGCTTTTCTGAGATGACACACAGATGATTCAAGTGCTTTTGTAAGCGCCCACGCAACAGGATCTTACTTATGCCATAGATAAGAAACGCCCTAGGACCTGCTCCACAGCATGATGAAGCCAATGGAAAGATTCCCCATCAGCTTCAGTGCCTTTTGGATAAAGCTCATAGTGGGTAAGTTAGCGGGTCAAAGCACAGTAGTAGAGAAACAGCCAGTAGAACCAATATCGGTATTATTTTCAGTGCTCTTTCAGCCTGCAGGGGACAGGTGTTAGCTGTACTTTCCTAGTTCACTTCCAGGACCCTGGATCCAGTCCACAGCAGCAGCTCAGCTGCTGTCATCGGTCCTGTCATTCTAGCGGACAGTTCACTCTGAGGCTAAAAGGGAAAGACAAGCAGATGCTATTTAACATTCCACAGAGGGGCTCACAGTCTCCCTGTGGAGCGTGAAGTAGCAAAGGTATGTGCTGCTCCCCCCGCCCCCAAAATCAACAGGACTTGGCCACATGTAGCCACGTTGCAGGAACGCTGCAATGTGAATTTAAACTCAGCCTGTTTAAAAAAAAAAAAAAAAAAAGAATACGCTTCCCACTGAATCCCCATCTCACTAACAGCCCGAGCTGGCATATTTTTATCATCCTTTTCAAAGAAGGTTTCAAAGGGTTTTTCTATTCCCCTGTTGATGTTTAAGAGCATTTTCAGCCACACAAATATTAAGAGCTCATCTACATGGGGAAAATGACTGAGAACCATAACCATGCTGCCATGACTGGAAAGCGACAGTCTACATAAGTCAGGTATCCAGGTTGTAGCTGTATTGGTCTAATAAAAGATATCACCTCTACCACGAGTTCTGATTCCACGGTCTACATAAGACACTCTCATTCAGCCAGTCAGTTTTTCCCAGTGTTAACAAGCCCTGACCGATTCCAGAAAGGAAACCTGGTGACACTGCCTCTGCCTGAAGTCCTGTAAAACACACAAAGTTCAACAAATTTGAAAAACAGAGGATGGATTTCTATGCTACCTTCTCTTAGCTAAACTCTCCCTTAGTGTTACTTTTAATGCCAGTAAATACAGAGGGGGTGCATCAAGATTACCAGGAACGAGCACCAGGACTCTCAGAAATGCAATTTTCAAGTTGATTATTCTATAAACAGAAAGCAGGCATGAAGGATTCTGGGCACGGACAAGTAACACACGGGTCCACATTTCACTTTATTAAATAACCTCTTACTCATTGTGAGAGTGATCTTATTTGATCCCATCAACTATTTTGTATGGGTGGAAGAACACATTTAAAAACAGGGAAGATTTAAAATAAGAACAAAGATAACAAAGAATAAGATCTCCACATTCTGGAACCATTAAGACAACGTAGGCATTTTATCTTGGTTATTAATCACTTCTTGAGTGGCAGAGGGCATGTGGCTGGATATTGGCAAGACACATCAATGGCTCATTAAGAAATACACTTTCAACTTCTCTTATCAAATGGCATTGAAATGCTGGACGCAGCTAAAACGGGGCTTTCTGCACAGCCACCAATATGCATGAAATATATGGGGAAAGATTTCTTCTGTTATTTTCAATTCATACCATATTTCAGGGGAGTAATTAGCCCTCTAGAGCCATAGGTTTCCGTGGGGTTTGCCTTCGGTGACTGAAGTATGGCACCTTCACCCCTGAGAAGGGCACTGTCCTGCATGCCCTATTATATTTATAAACTGGCATTCACAACTGGCAAGTCTGTGACTAGTGTAGGAATCACATGCCGTGTGCCCCAATCATATCACAGATCTTCTGGGGATGCACACAATAGTCCAGTGGCACATAGGTACGCATGACTGAGACAAACACAAGCAAAAGCACCCCGGTTCCAGTACTGTTCTGCTGACTGCTTTTGAGGACTGGCGATTAGAAGATTTCACTGTCAGTAGTACGTTCACCCTGGAAGTGCAGTCAGTAAATAGATCAATGGATCAGGTATATAACGTATCAGTAGTTAAGAAATCCAATATATTCATTTTTACTCACGTGCCCTAAACTAGCATTTTGTTTCACACAAGAAATTCATTTTCTCCAATATCAGTTTAAGCACAAGGTTTATCTCAGGATTCTGGCTGTTCAGGAAATAGTCGATTGCACCAATGATAATAAGCAATATCACGTGTCTAGCATGAATCATGTTCTCAGCCAGATTTTCACATGGCTATGCTATCCACTGCAGAGCAGCTGATGTTCTTAATGTATTCCTTGCGAGGCTAGGAGCTGAATAGCAACAAGGTGGGTCAAGTCAGGGGTCCATCATTTTCCCAGGAACACGCAGCAGACTTCACTCCACTTCTGCTCCTTGAGTCTGTGTCACAATTATTTATGAATCCCAGCCACACCTGTTGCAAGAGTGGACAAAGAGACATTAAACTATCTTGGGAGCAACTTCTGCAAAACCAAAGTGCAAAAGCAGGAGTACAGAAAGAAAGTCAGCTTGCACAATCCTGTGAAGATTTCCTCTTCAATGGAATCCATTAAAAAAAAAAAAAGAGAGACCAAGCAGTCAGGGAGCAAAACTGTCTTGTTAATGGATGCTCCCTGAGTTAGTAGTGGCTGCTGTGAACTCATCTGGGAGCCAGAAGGCCCTGAGTTCCCAGTTCTTCCACTGGTCTGTTTACCTGCATAACTTCTTCCAGTGCTCATATTGGTTGGCAATAATGTCCACTTATCAGTGACAGGGTTATAATATTCCACTGAGGCCAAATTGCAAGAACCATCATCTCCTCCAACCACATAGAGAAGCCCATTCACTGCACACACACCTAGAAACAGAAGAGACACTCAGTTGAACTCTACACAATTTACCATACACAGACGTAGTTGTTTTGCATTAGAAGTACCTACGCATCAAGTCTTTCATGTTAATTATTCTCAGGCAAGACCATGCCCTAACGATCAAGAAAAAAATTAAGGTACAGACAGAATGCTCAGTGGTTACCTGCATTTCGCCTACACATATTCATATCAGCCACTTGCTTCCAGGTGTTTGCTCCTGGATCATAAACCTCCACGCTCTTCCTCACCAAGGGACCGTCATGCCCTCCAGTAGCATATAACAATCCACTAAGAACGCCAACACCTGCCAAACAGAGTGCGGTTTGGTTCAGACACGTGGCACAGATACAGTATTAATGGGTAGGCCTTATATTTTTAGGCCTACCCAATGCTCTAGGCCAGGCATGACCACATACTGATTAAGAGGTGGTCGGCCTCATGGACAAAACCCTTTCTGCAACTCTTACTGTAATTTATACCAGCACAATGGAGAGCAAATTCTGATGCTACACTAACCATCTTAAGGGAAACTCTGATAAATGGGCACAAATTTAATTAATGACATAACCTGCCCTACCTAAGAATATCTCAATGGGATTGTCAAGTTTTTCAAACCTGTTTTTCCCCCACTGTCAAAAAAAGCCAAATGTTTAAGTAGTAGTTTAAAGAATTACAGAAGTAAAAAAAAAAAAAAAAAAAAGGTGTGGAAATGCTAAACAGCCCTTCTCTAAAACTGTCTGATCACCCGTGTTTAGCAATGCAAGATACCTCAAGTGCAAAGACAGGACCTTCCAAGGAATGGAACTGTTGACCCTGCACAGAATAGATCAGCTGCCAGCCTGCATCTTTATTTTAGGGCTCAGAGCTAGAACCGAAGCTAAACAGCAGCTCTCCACAACACACAGGAGCACTTGTGTCTTACCTACACAAGATGGCAGCATTGAGCCAAGAATGCTGGAAGTATTGAACATCATGTTTGATGCATGGAGTTCAATGTTATATTTGATAGTTATACTTTCACTTTCTATAATTAGCAAATTCCACTAATGAGAGAATTTCATTTCCTATTTCAATCACTATGTCTTGCCTCACCACACACCCAGCTGAGAAACACTTGCAGACAACTGAGAGCAAGTTCAAGTATCAGACTGCACTCCTTCCTCTGTACTCCATATCAGAAGCACTTGGAAAGTAAAACTCACGCCAAAGTCTGTTTTACTGGATAAACTTCCTTGAAAGCAGAAACTCGTAGCCAGAACTGCTAAACACAGGGACTGTTTCACTGCATTGTAGCGTGAGGCCAGCAATGAGGGAAGTTTGTTCCATTTTCCAAGAACACTGGATGGGATTGGCTGAAGTACCATACACAGAATGCCATGTCTTTCTTTGTATTAGTATCTCATTTAGTAATAAAGGCACACCCCACAGGAAGGGGTTAGTTTGGGGGCCTTGTGAATTTAGAGGATTAAGAGGAGGGTGGACACAACACCTGCTCACACAGTTTCACTACATCGAGGTAGTGAATGCCTCGTACCAGTATGGCAATGAACTTGTACCCTTCATCCAAATCCTTTTACAACGTGCCAAAGCTTTATTACCCAGCTCTTCCAGTTGAGGAATCAGGCACAGAGGATGGATTACTTGCCTACAGCCCAACAGCAGATGAGGAGTAATCGAGGATGACACGCAAGCTTTCCATTCCCTGTTTTACACAAACCTCCAGCCTATAAGCCTCCACTCTGGCCAGCCAAAGGGCATTAAAAAAACAAGCGAGCTGAGTCTAAATAAAAGTTGCCTGAACTCAGTTTTAGGTCATTTAGGTTTCTTAACATTGCTGTTCAAACCAGATGTGAACTTTACTTCGTGAGGGCTGGGGTTAAGGAAATCATGAGAACTGTTGGCAACTTCCATGCCTTGATGATCTTAACTGAGAGGGCAGGAGGTTGGAATAAAAATCTTCAGTTCTCAATTCCATCGCCCCAAGAGGTCGCTTCCAAATGCTTCAGAGCATCAAGAAAAGCATCATTTAAATGTGTGTCATTACCTGCACCACTGCGCCGTGTGCTCATGTCAGCCACGTAGGTCCATTCATTTGTGGCAGGATTATACTGCTCTACAGTACTAAGGCACTGCCGTGATGCTCCATCATAACCCCCCACAGCATATAGCTTCCCTGAAAGAAACGACACAGGATACAGCTGTATCAATGACTTCCATTACCATTGTGCTCAAAGGTCCCAACCAAGACTGAGGCCCCCCACAATAGGTACAATACAGACATACCAAATAGCTGTGCATTGCTTTGGGGGTGAAGGGAAATCTTCATAAACCATCTAGAACTCATATACAACCCAAGCACACATCTGATAGGCAAACTCCTTCCATAAATGTATTTCTTCATAATGGATTAAACATGTTACATATTCAATTTAGGTCTGACCCACTTTTGTAACTGCCAACAGCTATCCAAATCTGTCCTGGATTACAGCCAGTCTCAAATGGTGCCACTCAAGCAACAGGCTACTTAACTCCCATTCTCACCAAGGCACCAGGCCTTGCAACAGACCCAGATGCAAGGTTTGTCCTCCCATCAATACAGACCACATCAGCCAGGAGTTGGTCCTGGGACTGGTTTTGTTCAATATCTTCACCAAAGACCTGGAAGATGGGATGGAGTAAACCTTCAGCAAGTTTGCAGGTGACACCAAGCTGGGAGGAGTAGTAAAGGCACTGGAGAGTAAGGCTAAGATTCAGAGAAACTTTGACAATTGGAGGATTAGACTAAAAGAAATCTCATGAGGTTCAAAAGGACAAGTGTCAAGTCCTGCACTTAGGATGGAACAATCCCATGCACTGGTACAGGCTGGGGACTGACTGGCTAAGCAGCAACTCTGCAGAAAAGGACCTGGAGAGTTCACAGTTGAATATGAGCCAACAGTGTGCCCTTGTGGTGAAGAAGGCAAATAGCATATTGAGCTGCATTAATAGGAGTGTTGCCAGAGGAGAAGTGATTTTTCCCTTCTACTCCGCACTGATGAGGCCATATCTGGAGTACTGTGCCCCAGCAGTCCCTCTAAACTGTGCAGTGTGCATGGCCACGCAGGCACGCCTGGCAGCACGGCAGGAGCATGCCTGCACAGCCGCACAAGCCACATAGCTTAGAGGGAATGCTGCTGTGTTCAGTTTTGGGTCCCCCCACTGCAGAAAGGATGTGGACAAATTGGAGAGAGTCCAGTGGAAAGCAACAAAAATGGTTAGGGAAGTGGGACATACGAGTTCTGGGCTTATTTAGTCTGCAGAAGAGAAGCCTGAGGGGGGATTTAATGGCAGCCTTCAGCTACCTGAAGGGTGGTTCCCAAGTGGATGGAGCTGGATTGTTCTCAGTGGGGGCAAATGATAAAACAGGGAGCAACGGGCTCAAGTTGCAGCAAAGAAAGTTTAGGTTAGATATTAGGAAGAACTTTTTCACTATGAGAGTAGTAAGGCAGTGGAACAGGTTATCTAGCGAGGTGGTAGAATCTCCATCCTTGGAGGTTTTTAAGACCTGGCTAGACAAAGCCTTGGCTGGGATGATCTAGTTGGGGATGATCCTGCTTTGAGCAGGAGGTTGGACCAGATGCGACCTCCTGAGGTCCCTTCCAACCTTAATTTTCTATGATTTTATGATCACTGGACTGAATATCATTTCATAGATATTCGAGCTGGAAGGGACCTTGGAAGATCATCGAGTCCAGCCCCCCGCCCGAAGGGCAGGAAGTCAACTGGGGTCATAGGATCCCAGCAAGATAAGCATCAAATTTGCTCTTGAAGGTGTTCAAGGTAGGTGCTTGAATCACCTCTAATGGCAGGCTATTCCAGACTTTGGGGGCTCAGACAGTAAAGAAATTCTTCCTTATGTCCAGCCTGAAACTGTCTTGCAGTAGTTTAAAACAGTTCGACCTCGTCATCCCTTGGGGCGCTCTGGTGAACAAACGTTCCCCCAGATGCTGGTGGTCACCCCTGATAAACTTATAGGTGGCCATCAGATCACCCCTGAGCCTGCGCTTTTCCAGGCTAAAGAGCCCCAGGGCTCTCAGCCTGTTGCCGTAAGGTCTGTTTTCTTGACCTCTGATCATGCGCGTGGCTCTTCTCTGGACTCTCTCAAGCTTCTCCACATCCTTTTTGAATTGTGGAGCCCAAAACTGGACACAGTACTCTAGCTGCGGCCTCACCAAGGCCGAGTACAAGGGGAGAATGATGTCCCAGGATTTGCTTGAGAAGCATCTATGGATGCAAGCCAGCGTTTTGGTCGCTTTACTAGCCGCAGCATCGCATTGCAGGCTCATGTTCATCTTGTGGTCAATCATGACCCCCAAGTCTCTTTCTTCTGTAGTGCTAGCCAGTGTAGCACTGCCGAGCCTATAAGGATGCTGCAGGTTTTTCCTCCCAAGCTGGAGAACCCTGCATTTTTCAGTGTTAAACACTATCAGGTTCTTGTCCACCCATTTGCTGAGCCTGTCCAGGTCAGCCTGGATCGCCCTCCTGTCTTCTAGTGTGGATGCTTTGCCCCAAAGTTTGGTGTCATCAGTGAATTTGGCCAGTCCGCTTCTGACTCCAATGTCCACATCATTAATGAAGATGTTGAGCTGCATTAGTACGAGTGTTGCCAGAGGAGAATTATGAATTCTCATGAATTAGAAAATCCAAGGCTCATTCACCTGCACCTCTACCAGCGTCATATGCACCATCACCTGCTTACAGTGCCCCTCTGCTGTCTACACTGGACAGTCAGTGACCCCTATGTGAAAGAAGGAACGAACACCAATCTGACATCAGTTCTAGAAAGATGCACAGGCCTGTGGCAGAACACTTTCACCTCCCTGGACGCTCCCTCGCTGACCTCAGAGTAGCCATTCTCAGAACACAGAACTTTACAAATGAAGTTGAACACAATGCAAAACTATGGAAGAAGAAATCACTCAGAGAGTGGACTGTGCTAAGTATGCTCTAAACAGAGGCTACAGATCCTTATCCATTACCTAGATTAGCTTTTGTAACTCCTTTGAGCCTATGGGTTTATTACTTGTTTGCCTCTTCAGCACTGTTCCAGCTCCCTGCTCTCCCTCCCCCGACCCTCTCTTCCCAGTCTTTTGCATTCAAATGACTCTCTCTCTTGGGCATGTCCTTTTGCATCCGAAGAAGCTCCTGCATCTGATGAAGTGAGCTTGGGCTCCCAAAAGCTTATGCTATGCACCTCTGATCCAGTTAGTCTATAAAGTGTAAATCTACTCTGCCTTTTATCCATAATTCACAAGCACATTATTAAGGCACTGCTTGTTAAAGCAATTCCATAGAGATGCATATTTTAGCAGCTCCCCACCACTTACTGAGAAACTCCAAATTTCATGTCCCTCCCACTCCCTTCTATCCCTGCATGTAGATCAAACCAACCTATATTCAACCTTAGGAACTGGAATTTATAACATACTGCAGCTAACTCCACCAACCAGTGCACAAGGGAAATTACTATCACTGCCGCAATTAGAGCTGCATTAAAACATTTCCACTTAGATCAGAAGCGATTAGGCAAACCACAAAATGGAAAAAAATTCATGTTCTAAAATGGCTGTTCCCTGGATCCTCAGCAATGTTGAACAAAGTCAACCCACTGACATTGGGCACTGGATCTCAGGAGCTTCATATTTACATGTTTCTATCAATGGTTGTTCCGTTTACTGAATCTGCCCGTTCCATTCCCTTTGCCTACACCACCCCTGAGTTGACACTGTACTGAAATTTGCTACCATCGGTTCCCTGTTTGCTCACAAAATAGGATGGGCACATACCACGTTCACATATCAATCTGATGTCAATCACCTTAGGATCATGTGGGCAAACTGCTGGTGAATTGTCCACTCAAAGGGATTACGAACTTAATTGTTCCCAGTCTCAGTCTGGAGGAATGAGTTTTACCGTCCTCCAACTGCCATGTTCCCTCACAACACTTATTGCTGATCACCACCCACAAACGATCATTCTTGCACTGGCCAGAGATACGTTTCCACGAAGAGCCCCTGCCTCGATGGATTCAGGAGAGAGTCAGGTACTAAGCCCAGGGTCAATATGAGGATCTTGTGTCGCACACAACAGATGGCAGCATCGGCAGCACTCCAACCCAAGAGAAGCACACTGAAAAGCTGCAATGATCCGGTGATGTTAGAAATCTTTGCATGTTAACACCTCGCAGTGCAGTGATGGGCCTGGCTTGTCCCTGCATTCAACTAGCTACGTGTTAATCTGTAGACTGCCTGGAGAAGAGCTTTGCCCGCCTTGCTGAAGGCCCACCTGGGATTATCCATGTGTTTGAAGCAGTAACAGCCTTGTGGCCAAAACGGCCAGGTCTTACCCTCCACAACTCCCACTCCAACGCTGCTTCTCCTTGTGTTCATGGGAGCCACAAAAAACCACTCATTGGTTTTATAGCTATAGGCCTCTACGGATGCCAGACCTAGAGAAAACAGGAATGCACAAGTTTACTAATTAAAAAAAGATTAGCATTACACCTTTTCTCTCCTATTTCCCCTATGAGCTGAACTAAAATCTCCTGAGGTTCTCTATTTCCTCTGCAACTGCGAAAACCACGTGGCACAATTATATAGCTCTTTTCCCTCCAGGCAAGAAAATGCAAGTTAAGAGCAGAGCAGTCCAAAGGAGCAAGAATCTCTGGCCCCATGAATTTTCCTTTCCACAGTGGCACAGCTTCAACGGCAAAATGGAAAGTGCTCCCAGGCCAGCCTGACCCAGCTTGGCAGTAACAGCACTCTCCAGGGAGGTGATAGACCTCCTTGGTGGAAAAGGATCTTAAACCCACGTCTTCCCCTTACTGGCCAAGTGCTATTACACAAGAGACCAGTACCATCACTGCCACCACCACCTCCTCCTCCTGTTCCAGGCGTGCTTACAAATACAAAAGCATGAGGCAGTCATCTGGCCACAAAGGGATGCCGTGCACATTCAACTCCAAGACTGAGGCTCAACCTTGAATCCCAGTCTCACAGCAGTGCCTAACTCAGGGCTGCAGCTAAGCTCCTAAATCCAAGAGAGAGATGAGATTTCAGACACACCTCTCTCTTTGGTATTCACTGTTGCTGACTTAGGTGTCCCTTGACTCTTGCTTTTGTGAGCCCAGATCCCACGCACTCAACTTTCCCCATTCACTGAAAGGCCACCCAATTTGGGTTTGTGGATTCCACTCCTGTACCCAGGCACCTGAGGCTTAGCGAGGCAACCCTGAGTACCCCAAGTCCTTTTATGGATGCAGATTTTGGGGAACAGAGAAACAGTGCAATATCCCTTCACTGGATTGCCTGGCTTTTCCTAAGTAACATACCAGTACTTCCATCAAACCCGCCCACAGCATAAAGAAGGTCATTCAGCACAGCTGCTCCCAAAGTGCTTCGTCTTTCCTGCATGCTGGCGATGGATGTCCACTGGTCTTTCACACCGTCATACACGTCTACAGTTCGCACTCTTAAAGAACCATTAAAGCCCCCAACAGCATAAACATTGCCTGCCATGAACACCACTCCTGTTAGAAAGAGAAGGCAGACTTCAGATCTGAGACTTAACTGGTGGCTTGGAAAAGAGACATTACTGGATCCCTTGCTTAGCATTTGTAACAGCAAAGGGTGAAGAGAACATGTTCAAACCTTTAGCAATTTTTTACTGGGAATAAAGGCAGAACATAGGTTTTGTAGAGGAAAACAAAGCATATAACACTCAGAATGTTAACTTTCAGGATACTTGCTAATTCCCAGGGAGATGGGGGGCCTTGAAGAGGAGGGCATGAGTAGATTCACAGTACAACCTAGGCCAAATTATTCAGAAGGAGCAATGAGTTGCAAGCCATGCACCTCGCTTCTCCTGGGATAAATCACTTCACCAAACTGCAGTCTTAAAGGTAGTTTCTCACTGGAAAACCAGCAGGGAAAGCCAGGTCATCGTTGGATGGCCAAACCAAGCTGGATGGGGGAAAGGCAGAGAAGAGAGCGGGAAGAGGAAATGAGGCACAGAGGTGGGAATAGTAGTTATATATGGCAAGTGGAGGCCAAGGTGGTATCGCATGGGATATTCTTCTGCATCTTAGTGGAAGGAAAGGGAAAAAGGCAGAGCTGCCTGTGGACAAAGTCATAGAAGGCAAACGTACTCCTGTGTCTCTTCATGGATGTAGTGGGAAAGCAAGAGAGGCTACTGCAAGAGCTCTGGTTACCTGCCCTGCATCTCCGGGAGGGAAGCTCAGCTACCTGATCCCATCGCTCCTCCTCGAAATCGTAGCACTCCACGCTCCGAATGGCTTTGGGCGCCTGCCCACCAACCACGATCATCACCTAGGAGGGAAATAACCAGAGCAAGAAAAGCCTCTGAGATCGGGGCACCGTTTCACAGCAAGGTGCATTCTGCAAAAAGAAAACTACTCCCAATGGCTCAGCAAGAGATACATAGCTGCCTATGGGATGTGAGGGCAGAAAAAGGGAGAGAAGACTTTCCAAGTCACAAATGGGAATTGGGACCCAGCGGGCACTGCTCCTCTGGGGAGGGCTTCCAGAGGGCCCAATCTGGCAGGAAT
>NW_005842212.1:1873410-1876181 GCF_000455745.1 Alligator sinensis | reverse complement strand
AGGAATGCACTTCTTGGACTGAAACAGCTTGTTGTATCATGTTCGTATCCCACAAACAAAGCTGACTCTTGGGCTGCTGCTCAGCTTAATATATTCTAGGTGGTCAACAAGCAGCTCTTCCACTTACCTTAGGATGCTCCTACCCTGTCGACTTGACTGACACCCCAGGGGTTCAGCTGGGATTCTACCACACTAAGGACAGCCCAGTGTTTTCTGCATTCTCCTATGCTTTTCCTTCACCAGTTGTTCCTGGATCTTCTAACCAGTTGGGATGCACCCACCCTCCACAGCCACGCTTACTAGCACTGCTCATCATCCACCAACCACTCTTGTTCAGCACAGGAGACAGCTTCAAAATGACACTTAAGGAAGGAGAGGAAAGGAAGTAGTTTTTCTCAATTAATTGAGAAATCTCTGCTGCAGGGGATGGATCTAGGCCTGCATTCATCCCCTGCAGCGGGGACCACTCTGCTAGGCTCTCCTCACTAAAATAGAGGAGCTAAAGGAAAACTCCCCCAAAAGAAAGCATATAAAAACAATGGAAATTACTGGCTTTCAAGCAAGGATTAATCTGATGCACACTCTTGGATAAACCTCTTGCAGATCATCTGAGAGCGAGCCATTAAAATGGTTTTCCTGAATTTATTCCCTATTTTTAACCTAAACCAAGACCAGGCTGCTTAGCTCAACAGCCTTTTGGGATATGCACCTTCCCATACACCTTTAAAATGCAGCATTAGCATCCTTCCATCCGACTACACTGCACTGGTACTTGTCTTCACAGACTCAAAGCAGTCCTAACAGTCACACTGCTGTTTGTTTCTCATTTTCACAGGTATGCTAAAATAATTACTGCTGCTAAGCATTTCAACTGGGGTGCCACCTGCACTGGAGACTACACAGAGATCACGGAGACCATGTAAAGGCATGGCATACTGGTTTGGGGATGGACTGTTTAGGGAACAACACACGGAGGGTATCAGCTTCTCAGAGAACAAATTTGTACACAGGGTCAAAAAGATAAGCTCCCCATGGTTCATATCTGGAAGACAATTAATCTACTTTGAGAATTTACTGTCTACAAAAGCCTTGTTAATAACTTTGCTGACAGTTTGCTGTCCAACATCATGTTAAGCAGCCTTTATATTTTGAGAGAAGGGAAGCATTTTTCTTTGTCATCTTTCTCTGGCTGAAGGAAAGACCAGAGCTGTGCACAGCTCCCATGTCAACATGGAGAATCGCCAAAGTTTTTTTATTTCTGCTGCATCTACTTTTAGCAGCTGCTTAGAGTCTATTAAAATTCATTTCAGATGGGGGAGTTGTGTATGTCTGTACCAGTTGGGGCAGTTCACTGCTTCATTTGGTGCCATCCAGGTCCCTTGCTATGCAAATGAAACAAGGAGAGCTAAACATTGCAGCCTGCCTCAGTTGACAGGGTCCTCAAACAACATGGAGTCCTATGAACCTCTGTCTTCAGCTTGCCGTTCCCAAATTCAACTGAGAGACCATAAGGAGCCTGCAGAACCTTTCTGGTAGTCCGCTGGTTCTCAACACATTTGTTTCTAACAGGTGCAGCCTGAAACAGCAGCAGCCATACTGGGTCAGAGCAGGGGCTCATTCCATCCAGTATTCTGTCTTTGAGAGTGTGGCCAGGACCAGAAGGCCCCACAGAAGTTACAGAGAGCTGTGGAGTAGAGTACACTTACCCAAAAGGCAAGTTTCTTCATAACTTTCATCAGGTAGCAATCAGCTTTTCCTCCACCACAGCAGTGTTTCAGTGGATCTACTGCTGCTCCAATTAGCCAAATAAGCATCTCCCCCTGTTCTTTCCCTTGAATTTCACTTAGTTCATTATTGGTCTCTGATTCCCAGTATCAGTGCTAGCACCTTTTTAAGAGAAGCTTGATATTGGTTACCCTCAATTCTTCCAGTGCCATCACCAATTTTAATGAGATTGAGGGGTAGAGAGCCTTTGTGCTACTGAGGCAACACCGAGTGGTTGCACACGCTCTGCTGGGGATTCTTGTGGCATGGGGAGTCTTGTACGTGTATAGTTGTCAGGTTGCCCTTAATGGGAGCAGGCCTGAGCAGAACAACGGGAAGTGCAATACCATTAAGGGCCAGGAGGAAGAAGCCTGACAGCACGCGAGCCCCATTCATTCGAAACAAGTAGATGCCTCAAACGATGTAGCTCTTTCATGCTGTATTTTCCCTCCAAAGTTTTACTAGTTTCGAAGAGAACAGAGCTTACCTTTGGCAGGCTAATTGGAGTCCTTGGCTTTGTCCTAGGATTCTTTATCAACTGCCTTTGATCCAGAGGAAGCAAGTGGTATTTCATGGCCTCAATAAGGAAGTCTTTGCATGTGTTGTTGTTCTTGATCAAAGCTTCTTCTTCAACTGTCTAGGAAAACCGACAAAGATCATTTTACCTGATATACTTGACTGGGGGTTTCTACTGCATTCACGAGTGCTGTAGGAAGTGTAGGAAAGAGACTGGAAGCCATCAGAGTAACAGCGAGAGGGATACAGAATAGCAGCGGCATCTGTGGACAGAATTCCAGCTGTTCAGGAAAGGTTTGCAGTGCCAAATCAGGTGATCTGCATTCATTTCCAACTTCACTTTCCCAGTGGATCCTTTATACTGATCTTTACCTGTGGCAAAATCAAAAGCAGCCTCCAAACAAGGGAGAGCTTTCATCTACCTGCTACAAACCTAATCCCACCTGTAGAAAAGCAAAGGCTTTCCTTAAGGAGGAGAAATCCCAGGAATG
>NW_005842212.1:1856987-1873374 GCF_000455745.1 Alligator sinensis | reverse complement strand
CCGGATCAAGTACAAGAATTGCTGTTGTTCCCCATTATAGTGGCTTATAGCTGGGAAGGCTGGAATGGTGCCCCTCGTAGGAAAGGCAATCCTGCCTCTTGGTCACAGGCTACTCCACCCACACTGTACACAAACAGCTGGGCTCTATGCAACATGGAGGATTTTTCTTGGTTTTGCTTCAAAAGTCCTAACCAACTGTATCTTGCATTATTATTGCCTCTTCTTCTGATGGCTGTGCCCCACCTTCTGACACAGGAGTCACCCTTTAACTGAGCGGTCATGTCTGGGGCTTTGCAGATTTGGTTCCCAGTGGAACTGGAATTGTAGGTGTGGGTTCTGGGTTTGTTTCAGTTTAATTTATTTAATTCACAAAAATGTACCAGTCATAAAACAAAGGTGGTCAAACAGCATGCAGGTCACAAAACAGAGATAGTCAAAAGGCAGGATGCAAAAAGACAATCCCCTCCTCTAGGAATCTCAGCCCAACGCCAGAATTCACAAGGAGGAGTTCTGCCTCAAGAACTGGCTTTAATCAGATACCAAGGCAGACACAAAACTTTGCCAAACAGACACACGCATGCACAACTCCTCTCCCCACCACCCATATTTGCTTGAACAAGAACTTGCAAAACTATTTAACAGTACCACGCAGTGACAACTGATATACTGCCTGACTGCATAAAATCGGGAAGCAAATATTCCTGAGAGTCTCGATCCAAGATCTGCAAGTCCTCCACGAGCGTCTTTTACTCAGAATCTGGCCTTTAGTCTCAGATTTAAACATAGGAAAATGAACACTTCATTCGCAATGCAAAACTTCCAAGTTTACAGCACTTTTCACAGACACATCCTAGCTCTTTGCACAGGCTAACATAACACAGAGAACATTGGGGGAGAAAGACTTTCCACTGTGTGACCTACTTTTTAGATTTCATTAATGAGAAGGTGTACATGACCATGAAACGTATAAACTCTGGTCCTTAGTCCACAAACACAGATATATTCAGTCCCCACCTCAAGCAGCAAAGGAGCAGGAGCACGGGTAAAGGAGCCGTGGTCAGTTCCGAGGCGAGGAATTTTTTTAACATATTTACCTGCACAAGATAGTCTCGGGGTAGAAGGGGCAGACGAACATGTTCCATTAACTTAGCCATATGCTCTAAACGAGATTCCTTCTCATAATTTATCCAAGAAATAACAGCTTCAAAGACCTAGAGAGAGAAAGAGAATATAATTAACTTCAGAAAAAAGAACATGCCTTCTTAGCCATTATCAAAGCCAAAAGTTTAGCGGTCTAAACATCAGGTTCATAGCGACTAAGGAAAGAAAGGAGGAACGAGGCATAAGGGGTGCCCATAGACGTGAGGGGCACCTGCTCCAACGTGTTGTAATTAGGATGTTTCAGCAGCCTCAGTGTCTCGTGTATTCAGCGTCCCCACACTTCAAAATGGCAGCGGGAGTGCTTTAACTAAAGCTCCTTCGACGAGCATCCCCGCTGCCATTTTGAAGTACAGGATGCTGAATACATGAGTCACTGCAGGCGCTTTAATTAGAGTGGTTCTCAGGAACCGCTTTAATTAAAGCACTCCCCCCACCCCCACCCCCAAAGCATGTGTAAAGATACCCAAGAGTTCTAGCAGGCAATTATACAGAGATAAAGCAGCACAATACTGCACCTATACCAAGTACTAGCAACACATTATCCTAAAACACTAATCACATCATGTCAAGAAAACTGGTCCACACCTCATTCTTTAGATGAGCAAGAGGGCTCTCTAAATTAGTGTTTCTCTACCTGTGGGTCATGACCCAAAAATGGGTCACAAAAATATAGGAAAGTGTTGAGAATATACTTTAAAAATGGATTCTCCTTTAAAAGGAGACTAATGTAGGAAACTGTGGCTTTTCCCTTGCAGGCTGGCAGAGTTCCAGCCTGCAAGGGGCTGCTTGGGGCCCCCCATGCCCCACACACCCACCACCTGCCCCACGCACTGGGGGGCTAGGACCTGGGGGCAGAAGGCAGCAGGTCGGGAGTGAGAGGCACTGGGTCGGGACTGGCCATCGGTGTTTACAAATGGGTCCTGGTACAAAAAAGGTTGAGAACCACTGCTCTCTAAATGAAGCCGGTCACCAGTAAACACCACTGCGGCATTAGTTATGGGCAGGCAGCCAAGGAACATAATTAGCCTTTTGACATTCTTGCTGGACAATATTTGGAAAAATAACCCCTGGGATTTACTCATTTGTAATACATGCAAGATTGCACAAAACACCCATCACAAATGTTTCAGAGTCACACACTAAGGCAGCGCTTAAGATTGTATTAAGTCACTTCACCCACTCCTTCCAAAAATGGAAAACCACTACAGGGCATGCTCATAACACATCCAGTAAAATCCCTATTATTTAGATTGCGGCTCCAGCTTTTAAATTTCACACTCCTCTGCACTGCCTCATTTAAAAGTTGGCAGCTACAAATACTCAGATGCTACAAGAAAGGCCAGGTTTCAGGAGGGAAGCAAGGGTGGACTGGGAACTATGTGAGGAAGCCTCGCCTGAACAGACTTCCAGCTTTGTTTCCAGATCGAACAAGTTCAGATAAGCATCCAAACTTCTGGCCCATGACAGACTGTAAATAGACAGCTTCCTACAACAGCAGCCACAGCAGAGAATATCACACGATAAGCAATGGCAGGCAGAAGAGTCCTTTACGGGACCCTTGAATGAAGATGCACGCTGCAATAGATAAGAAAAAAAAATATATATATATACCAACTCTTGTGCAGGGAGTGGTGTTTGAACATCCAAGAGGCGTTTCCTTCATGGACACTGCTCAGAAGTGAGTTACCAACTAAAGGGCCCATCCACAACCCTCGAGGGGGCGGGGGGGGGGTCGGGTCATAACCACAACCCTACTGAAGAGAGGCCCCAAAACTGATCCTGAAATTTCAAAGGCAGAGAAAACCTGTATAAATCGGGAAAAGACCCAGGACAATCCAAGATACAACCCACACCCCTGCAAAAAGGGAGACAATGAATTTCCATGTTCCCACTGAGCCAGAATCATGAAGTTATGCGCTTAATTGATATGCAGACAAAATATCCCAGGGCTGACCTTCCTAGCAGTGGTTATTAAAATATCCATCTATCTTATGAAACTTTTAAGACCTAATCTCTTACATCCAGAAATCTACTCCAGTTGTTCCATCAAGAGAAGCACACATTTGTTCAATCGGGTCCAATGGAGGGAGCAGCAGGCCGCAGGCTTGCGGGTAGACTCGGAGGTGACTCCATCCACTCCACGTGGTGGTGCTCCCAAGGCTTTCAGGGCGGCCAGCCAGTCCAGGGCCTGATCCCACTTCCGGGGCCCGGGCAAGGGCAGGGTCAGCCCTGCCCCGCTCTGGCCCAAAAGGCCAAGCGGGGCTACGGCACCTGGGATTCCCAGGCGGTTTCCCATCCAGGTACTAGCCGGGCCCGGGACTGCTTAGGTTCCGAGATCAGATGGGATCAGGCGCACTCAGTCCGGTCTGGCCATAGGCGGGTGGGAAAGGTAAGGCGGGGGGAAGAAGGCAGGGAGAGCAAGGGGAACAGGTGGCTTGTCAGCCTCCTGAAGGCACGAGTGGGTTGACGGTGGGCCCGAGAAACCACCCCGCCCCGCCGTGGCAAGGCCCGGGCTGACCCAGCATCCGAAAAGGCTCCCATGGCAAGGCCAGGATGCACCTGGGGCCTGCCCTGCGATTGCCGGGGTGGACGGGGTGTCCGGAGCAGCCGCCTGCCCAGGTCCGGGGTGACCTGGCCCTGGAAGGGCCTGCCACTGAAATGCGTGGGTTGACATGGTGCTGCAGGAGCCGCCTGCCCAGGCCCGGGTTGACCTGTTGCCCAGCTGGCCTGCCAGTGCAATGCCCAGGTTGACAGAGTGCTGCAGGAGCCGCCTGCCCCGGCCCAGGTTGACAGGGTGCTGCAGAAGCCGCCTGCCCCGGCCCGGGTTGACAGGGTGCCCGGCCAGCCTGCCGGTGCAATGCTTGGGTTGACATGGTGCTGCAAGAGCCGCCTGCCCAGGCCCGGGTATCCTTATAGGCTCAGCAGTGCTACACTGGCTAGCGCTACAGAAAAGAGACTTGGGGGTCATCATTGACCACATGAACATGAGCCTGCAATGCAATGCCGCGGCTAGGAAAACGACCAAAAGGCTGGCCTGCAACCCAAGTGTCCAGATAGGAGCCACGCACATGATCAGAGGTCACAAAAACAGACCTTACGATGACAGACTGAGAGCTATGGGGCTCTTTAGCCTGGAAAAGCGCAGGCTCATGGGTGATCTGATGGCCACCTATAAGTTTATCAGGGGTGACCATCAGTATCTGGGGGAACATTTGTTCACCAGAGCGCCCCAAGGGATGACGAGGTCGAACGGTTACAAACTACTGCAAGACCGTTTCAGGCTGGACATAAGGAAGAATTTCTTTACTGTCTGAGCTCCCAAAGTCTGGAATAGCTTGCCATCGGAGGTGGTTCAAGCACCTACCTTGAACACCTTCAAGAGAAAATTTGATGCTTATCTTGCTGGGATCCTATGACTCCAGCTGACTTCCTGCCCCTTGGGCAGGGGGCTGGACTCGATGATCTTCCAAGGTCCCTTCCAGCCCTAATGTCTATGAAATCTATGAAATGAGGTGCCCTCAGCTTCAACTCAACCCTTCCCAGGTCACCAAATGGTTCATCTGATTTGCCAACAATCATTTCTTCTGGGAGGCCGTTGTGTTAAGTCCAAAAACTCCACTCCAGAAAAATTAAGGTAAAATGTGAAGGCACCCAATTATCAGATTTGAGTCTAAAATTTCCGAAGGCAAAACTCTATGCAACAGGTGCTGATGTCAACCATCCGGTCCCTTTCCCACAGAGTTAGCTGCCACTGTGACAGAGATTAGAGGAGCCTTTTCAATGTTTTGGCTGAGTTACCCCTTTAAAAAAAAAAAAAATCATCATGCATAAGCAGCAGCCTCATTTCCACTCCTACAAATGTTCTTGCTGAACTATTTGGAATTCCTGAAGCAGCAAGGATGGTTTAAGCATGGCAGCAGGGAGCTCTGAAAGCAAACTATGCACAAAAACAAAAAAGATCACTATGCTCAACTCTTTAAGGGTTTAAAAAAACAAAAAACAAAAAACACAAACCTACCCCCCCCCCCAAAGTCATAACTTTCTGCATTTTTTAAGATGCTCGAGTAAAAAAATGGGAATGGGCTCAGCTTTGTAATGACCAGCACTGATGGAATGCATAGAGAGTTTAACAATTATAAAATATCTTTTCCAGCAACATCTTTTCTATGTAGTGAGCTACATGGTGACCACTAAGTTAACACACATTTATCCTATGGGTCAAGGTGACTGTGGGCCAAGGCAGCTCATCAACTAGAGTTTTGTAGTCTGTGGTAGGAGTTGTGTCACGTAATAATGCGATTTCCAGGTAAGCAGATGTCCGTAAGGAGCGCCCCTTTTGGTGTCTCAACAAAAGGTAAAAGAAAGACCATGCATGGGAAACTGAACTGGTCTCAAACCACCTGAAAGAAGGTTGTGCAGTGCGAGGGAAGTTTATGCTGATGTTATCCATGCTGCAGCTGCTCTGTGGATAAAAGGAAAGATTCCTATTCTGGCATTGTTCACCAGCTCTAAATTCAGTTTTAAAGAGACGAAGAAATACCTTTGTCCAAACGTCCATCCTCTTTATTTAAAGAGCTGTCAGTTATTTGTACATCTGTTTCCATTATTCTGAAAAGTGGTAATTTCTCCCATACCCTGATCAGTCCCCATTTCTCTATTTCAGTGCAAGCTCCTGCTCAGCATCCAGTGCAGTCTCGGTGCCTTCGTGACAGAATCCAGGGTTTATGAAGCCCGTGCAAGACTGAACTTCTGGGCTGTGCCTCTATTTTGCTAGGTGTTCATTACAAAACTGAACTTCATTCCTAGGGAGGAAGCTCTAACAGAGGTTTAGATCACTTTCCCTGGATGCAGGGTCTCTCTGGTGTGTAGCTACAAAATTCAGTCATTGCGTGGGTAGATGGCTAATGAACTGTGGACTGGATGGCTAGTGAAGCCGTTAGACAAGGCTGGACTGTCACCTCCACGCACACCATCTCAGACAAGGCCAAGTGAGCCTGGAGGTTTCCCCAACTTGCCCTAACACAGCAATTTCCAAATTTTATGCAGGCTTACACTGATTTCAGTGGGTTTGTGTAGGGGAAAACTCCTTGGAGAACAGGGCTCATTCCCCTGGATTACACTGTGTTAAAGTTCAGTGGTGGATCCCTTCAGCAAAGCCGCAGGTGACCCTGGGTTCAAGCGACCTAGTCTCTGGCTCAGCTCCCTCCCAAATCTGTACAATGGAAGTAAAAATCACTCCCTCCTTCCCACAGCGATACGCAAAAGCAACAAGGGGCTCCGATGCTACAGCAATGAGAAGCACTTAAGACAGATGGGGCAGTGTGCGGAAACAACCTCCTAAAACTACTGTTCTGTATATAGTGCCTTTTCTAGGTAGATGTGTACAGCTCCTCCCCTGCTGCAAAAATCTCACCGTATCCGTGCATCATTAGATCACATGCAGAGATTCATTAAAATGTTCCCATTCCCCATGTCTGCTCTTGATCAGTAAAGAACTAATGATGTCAGGAGGAAGAGACACAGGAATGTAACCACCTTCAAAGCACTCAGCTGTAGCAGAGAGATCAAGGGAACAATGCTTTAGGCTCAGCACCATTTTCAAACAAAACAGATTACTTTGCTGGCAGGAGTATTCTGAAAGCAAAACCTCCCAATGCCTCGTTACAGTCAGAAACTCCAGGGATCTGTCTGTAATACTCCCATCTATTCTGGGCAACAGAACTACTCTGGTTCGCTGGACACGTTATATACAGTAGAAACAACCTCAAAAGGCATTTCAGTGTATTCCCTTACCCATGAAGACTTCAACCTACTCCAACTCAAGCACTACTGGAATGCTGTAAAGGGTAGGAAATAAAACCTGTACCAGGGGAAATGGCCTTATAGTGAATTCACATCAGTAAGTGGGTCTCAGCAAGATATGTTGCAAATCCCAGCGAGTTTCTCATGGTGACAATTTAAAACTGCAGTTTTCAGTATACAAAATCTACTTACCTTTTTAAAAATAGTTTCCACTCCCCTATACAAGTACATGCACATGAAAACACTGGCAGAGATGAGTATTCAAGGTCAGAGAAATTTTACGGCCTCTACTGAAGCCTGAACTAATTAGAAGTCCATCAATATGACCTCAATTTTTGCATTCTTTTCCTTTGGACTGCAGCATATATCCTGTATGTATATTAATCCCATTCTCTGCCTATCTATCCTGTTATTAATCTCTATTGTTTTGAATGTGCAATTTATGCTCTGGCATGCTCAACTGCAAAACCTACCAAGGAAATGATGTAAAAAAGCCCACCCTAGGAGAGTGAACAACTTGGATATCTATGGGAACACAGCCAGTAAAATGCTATTTATTAATGTGATAGATGCCAGCTCCAAACTGGGAAATGCTGATTACCAAATTTGCCCTTCCCTTTGTAAGTGGCTCTATCCAAGTAAAGCAAACCTGCTGAAAATGCATGTCATTCATCTCCCCTTTACCTTCTTGGAGATTTCATGCATACAACACAGCTTTTGCATGTATGAGGTGACAATGTCAGCCTGATAAACTAGATTAATAAGCAAAGGAATATATGACTCATCTACTTTAGATACTTAAACAGGCTCCATTAACATACCACCAGAGTGCTTCCCAATTATTTCAATGCAGTTCACTTGCAGTCCCCTCGTGCTTTGACATCTCCAGTTTGCACATGGAAAACCGAGGCAGGAAGAAACTAAGTGACTTGCTGACAAGACCACACAAGAAGTCTGTGGTAGAGGGATGTGAATCCAGTTCATCAAAATTCAGCTAGTCCATCACTCACTCACTCCTCTGCTCCAACTGCTTCATGCGACGCATATTTAACATTTCAAACCACTGAATGGCATCAAACAGCCACTGGTTTTCCACTTAAAAATAACACACACACACCCCCATCCTCAAAAAATATTTCCTTCTTCCCTCCCAGTTGTGCACCCTCTCTCCTCACCTTATCCTGTTCCAAGTTTCAAGACAAACAGTATCTCATCCTGGCATAATGAAAGGCCGAAATAGAAACATGACCTTTATAACAACAAAGGCTGGGGGATTCCCAGTTTCCAGAGAGAAAAAAAGAACTTAAGTTTGTTCCCCTAAGCATTGTTGGCAAAGGTACTGGATTTCAGAGTCATGATTTTATGTGAAAAGATCTACTGTAGGTCAATTTTACAAGTATCAAGGATTTGTACAAGTTATAAGTTTCCTCCCGATCTGAGTGTTCAAGTGGCTTCACAACAACGATATCAGAACTTGTATCAGTAAAATGGCAGGATGCATTCGAGCATTCTTCAATAAATTCACATTTGCTACATACTTTACTGTACCTTTTCTTCTGAGGAGACCGTGAGCTTGTCGCTTGATATCAAGCTGCAGACCTGGTCCAGGCTGAGGCTAAGAAATTCTTCTCCTAGCATCACCTCGGGAAAGTGCTGCTCTGTTCAGAAAACCAACAGGTTGGAAAGGAAAATTATAATGAGACCCAGGCTTTAAGTCAATAAAAGGACTACAACATCCAGAGATTCACTGTTATTACAGCTATGAGGACTCAAACCAAACAGTAGGCTGGAACATGGATGAATCAAGTAGGAAGTATTCTCAGAACAAGGTAAAGAAACCTGATGGCATCTGAAATAACATTTATGCAGGCCCGTGAAACTAATTAACAGCATTAAATCATAAAAATGAGATGCCACCGCCACCCACCCCCAGTGGATTACCAATGACAACTCACAAAGGAAGTACTGGCTCTTTCTCAGACCGGTCTTTAACCTACAGCCGTGCCACCCCAGAACATGAACCCTATCAGCAGCACACAAGCTAAGCACCATCAGCACTGTTCACTACTTGGACGGGGAGACCGCAAAGTAAAACAACATGGAGAGAAAGGATGTGGTATCGGTGATTCAGTGACACTGAGTCAGTACCCTAGCACTGTGCCTAGGCTTGCTGCATTGCTGCCTCGATGAGACACAGAAGAGAGGCCCTGCCTAGTTCCAGGGATCCCAAACAAAGCCCCAGCACTGGCATGAATCACCCTGAGTCTGGTACAGCCAGCCCTGGTGTGCACAACCTAGCAGCAGTTTGCCCACCACATAGGAAGATAGGAATTAGAGTTTTCAGCTGAAACAAGGCTTGCAGAGTCAGAGGATGGACTAAGAGCAAGAGTCTCCCACTGCCACTTCCATTATTTCCACTCCCCAGGTGTCTCTGCAGATGTCAGCCATGCTGGTGGGCCCCTTTACTGCAACTCCTGTCCCACCAACCCCGCACTCCACTGTCACCCGGGACCTGTGCCCCAGCTCCTACTTCCTCTCAAGTCTCTTCCCTGCTCTCTACTCCCCTCCCACGCCTCAGTTCTCATGCCCATTACTTTCTCCCTCCACCATTTATTTTCCTCTCCTCAAACTCCTTCCACAAAAGCACAAATGCTGCCTCCCAACTGCACCAACTACCTTTCAAGTCACCCTTACCTCTTTAGGACTCAAACTAAAAATGATCCACCATTCCCCAAGCTCCAGACACCCCCTCCTTCCCAAGTCTCTCCACTCCAGCTCCAGGCATCACTGTATAAAGTACAGGAATCCTGTACTGCCCCTACAACTTCAGATAGGGAACAGTCTGGCAGGACTATTTAAATCTGCCAGTGCCACCTGTTATCCATTAAATGCTACCAAAAGCACTAGGGAACAGGTTCATACAAATTAAAGTTGCATGTCTTGTTTAAACCGGCCAGCGTGTCTAGTAAAAGTATCTGCACAACTGCATGTTGGTTTCTTTTTTTCCCCACAAGCGGCTGCATCTCCTGTCTCAGAGATTTTGCAGCGAAGTTGATGGCTTATGCTATTGTTTCTAAGCAAACGTTAAGTGTTTATTTGCATGTAAGTGTTTATTTGCACACCTAACCATACCGGGGTGAAGTGCTGGAAGGCTCTGCTCTAAGAAGCACCCACTCTTATGCATCATTTGTACAGTGCCATTTACCTTGAATGGAAACACACAACTATAGGAACCTGGCTCTTGGGGATTTTGTTTGAACCAGTTGCTTTCAGCACAAAGAAATGCAACCATGAGCATCAAGATCAGGGTTCAGGGATGAGACTGCATCCCGTTTTCCCCTCCATAAGGCACTTGGAGCATCATGCACTCTTACGTAGGCCCAAGATGACACAGACCATGTATGGTTCATCTGCTGGGATTATACAGGCATTTCTCACCTAGCCAATCCCCTCCTGCTGCAGGGACCCAGAATATGGGTAGCATTTTACTCTTCTGTTCTCTGCCAGTGGCACAGTTTAATTATCTGAGGACCAACATGCTTTAAGCTTAAGGACTCTGGTTAGTGAGAGGGGCTCTGAATGGCTTGTGATATGCTGGAGGTTAGAATGGATGACCTACAGGGCCCTTCTGGCTGGAAGCTCTTGGGCTCGGGAGGAATGGAGCTCCATGTGTAGAGAGCCCTGAATGTGCTCCGGGCTCTGAATGCACCACCTTCATATGAACTAAGACAGGCATTTGGTAGAAGACAAATATTCAGCCTCTTGCTATGTGCTGAAAGCAAGTAACATATTTACTGATGATGGTAGAGAATTCAGAAACCTGGGCCCTGAGCAAGGAGGCCTGAACATCTAGTCATCCTCAGCGTAAAGCAAAGTTTTTAAATGAGGCATTTTCTAGAGCTCATGTAACCCTTGGGGTCTCTCTCTCCGCAGTTTGTAGATTTCTGGCTTAGTTTAATGCTCTTACATTAAACAACAGAACTCAAAGAATTTTAATGGCATTTTTATTAATAGGGTTTTGTTAACATTACATCGGCTGTTGTGCTAACAGGGACTTATGAAGGCCAATAAAACAACAAGAAGCAGGCCCTCTAATTGCCAAACAATGAAATAAATATATTCTGAATGCACTGCTTGTTAGGTTAAAGATTAACTAGAGGCCTGGAAGCAAGGATAATGAGGTATTACAAGCAAACCCTTTCACAATTAACCATTTTTTCTGAGTGCATTTCCCTCCAGGGGAGAAGGCAGCAAAAGTGACTTGTCTGGATTGGAGAGAGAGAGAGAAAGTAGGATGACAGCTGTTGCGTCGTCAAAATGAACCTGCTCACTGTTTGATAAAGATGCACATTGAGCAGAACGCTGCATGTGCTAGAGCACCACCTGCACGGGGGGAAAAGACAGAGACAAAGGACAGGGTCGTGTTACCTACCCAAGTAGCTAAAGACGCCCGATGAGGGAAGCCAAACAAGCGCACGGGGAGAGCTACCACCCCTCCAGAGCACAAGGCAACCCCCAGGCTACTGGTAAAGCCAGAAGATTTAGAGCATGGAAGTCACACTTTCTGCAGTATTAGATTTCTGCCTTTGAAGCCAGCTAAGAGAGATACAGGAACAAATCCCCTGCCCTACTCAGCCAGGCAGAAAACCTAATCTAAAGCAGATACCACCAATGAGAAATCAACACTATGAGACATGTTATCATCCAAATAAGACTGGCATCAATGCCACAGGGCAGATATTAACTGCCACAACTTCATGAATCTTCATGGAACTATAGAAATCTATATCAGCTGAGGATAAGCCCCCAGACGTGTGCCCAGACGAATGCACAAACTGCTGCTTATTAACCATGGCTCTTGCTGGCTTCCAGCTGCCAGACAAGAGGAATACGTATGGTCCTGTCAACATGGGTGACATTGCTAAGTGTTTAGATGCATCTGCTGAGGTGGAGCAGAGGGACTGTGTGTTGAAGACTGTCAGCTTGTTATGCTCTGAAGTTTGCAGCGTGACAGGTGCTAGTGCCAAGCACTAGAATGCCAAGCACTGCATTAAAGCTCTGCTGTCGCGAGTCCTGGAGATCAATGCCCTTGAAAGCTGCAACACTGACATTAACTCCCAGCACTCAAGAGTCAGAGAGGGTGTGAGACACCTCCATAATGCTGCAGGAAAACAGACAGATTTGAACTAAGCCAGGCTCCTGTTTCAGTAGAATTTGCTGTTGGTGACTGAGCCCCTTCATTCAAGTTAAGTTTCCAGCTGCCCAAAGATCACTCTTCTCTGCTTGTCCAGATTAAGAGGAGAGCTCTCAGTAGCTCATGTGATATACAGAACCACCACAGAGCATTGGACACATCTTCTCAATGAGGATTGGTGCAAGGATTGGCTTTATTAAAGGTGAGTAAATGAGTATTGCTTCCTATGAAAACACACCCGTGCTTCCCAAACATAAAACATTATTCAGTATATTCACAAAAGACAGGGGTACTCCATCTCAATCTCTATTATGCTGCACTCTGCAAGGTACACAGAAGTATAAAATAATGTGACTAGATGCGTTTGTTAATGAGATTACAGATAAGTATTGAAGAACCGTATGAGAATAGCATCCTCCTCATCACAGAGTGACATAAAGCCATAGTAGGTTGACTGCACCATCCCGTTCCAAAGAACTTTCAAAGGAAGCGCTTACAGAAGAGGGAGGGAAAGAAAATTCTGGCCAGCCAAACAGACACTGCAGTGTTTAGTGTGATGATCCCAAAATATGAACCATGTTGTAGATCATTGCTTACGCTGCCTTGTAGATGCATAAAGGAAGTACTTCACATGACATCTCCCTGCATAAGCTGAAGTGGCTCGTTTCACCTCCAAACCTTCCCTTGTTACCAACTGCCTATTTCATTTGCAGCATCACAATTGGTTACGACCCTGCAGTGCAGTAAGGAAGCCTGTGACATGCTCTTTGTGAATATTAAAGCATGCAGTGATTGTGGCCCCAGTCCCTGCCAGTGCCTGACAACAAACTCATCACATGGAGGGATAACCAGGACACTTTGCTCACCTGCATAGGCATTCGCCTGCTGCAGAAGTTCAGTGCATGCATGCACGTCTGCAAAGGCTCGAATTCCAAGGCAATTTGTGGGATGCAGCTGAGATTGGAGAAAATCACAGCAGTTTTTCCTAACGTCCATTAATTGCAATAAACTAGCAGCTGGCAACAACACCTAAAAGGGTGGAAAAGGGAAACTAAATTTAGCAACAGAGGTAGCAAGTTGATTCCTGGTATTAAGTCATCAGATGTCAGCCCCCTGTATTGCCAAGGATGGGAAGAGAGGCTAAAAGTCTATCAGCATCTCTGGACAATGGTCTCCTGCTTCACAATGTGACCAACAACAGCAGCAGAGCACTTATCCGCATTTCTTCCCTGCTGAAGGAGCACTGGGCAGGCAGGGGAAGCAGAAAGCATGGGCTACAGCAAACACACCTGAAGTCCTGACTGCAACACCAGGCTGATCTTGCAGCCTTCGTTGTGGAGAGTGTTATACCGCTCAACCTCACACCCCACAGAGATGCAAACGCTTCATTATATTTAGCAACTCGGCCAGCTAGAATCTTTGGGGTTCCTGCACAAGTGCCTTTTATGTGGACCGGGGACCTGTACCCACACGACAGCAGGAACAGAACCACTAACAAGTTCCCCAGAACAGTTTTCAGCTACAGAAACACTCTTGGGGCCTGGGGACCCAAATAAAGAGGGGCTCCCCTATTTTTATATCCACAAACAACTGCATATGCTACCAGTATAATTTAGATGTGTAAATACCTGACTATATCCACAAAGGAGGTACATTAGTACTTCAAGTGCTGTAAACTAGGCCCCAAGTGCATGGATGAGGGATAACTGTATTGGCAGGGATAAGGATTCAGCCTGCAACTCCTAGAATTGTTCCTTGTTTGAGAGCATGTCTCAGAAATAAAAGATCGAGCCAGCTGTCATCTCTGTTCTTTGCATTTCTTCTCTCGCACCTTTTGCCAATTGGAAACTAGTTCTCATTCACCGTCTCGTCGTTCTCGCTTGATGCCTGTATGCTAACAGGCAACATCAGCTGTACATTAAGAGGCCTTCAAAGATGCTTGAACCACTTCTACATTATTTCCAGTTCGGGAAATATGTGCCTCAAAAAACAAGCAAGCAAGCAAACAAAACTTGCTGCAGCTAAGCTTTACTGCAAAGAAAAAAAAAAAAAAAAAAAGAAGAAAGAAAAAAAAACCTCTCTCCCTTTCTTCCCTGCCTCCCATCTAATTCCTCCACCCCCTTCCAAGACATCACAGTAAAGGACCAACCTGCCCTTAGGTACTTTTTAAGCCAATGACCCGTTCCAAGGTAAAAACAAAAAACAAAAAAAACTAACCCAGCTGGATTACTTGTGAATATTACCAAGCAGCAATGTTTAAAGAGAGCGTTACAACCCCAACAGGCAACAATAAACTAAAGAAATCAATTAACCCACAAGACTGTTGGGCCAACACGCTTTGATCCCAAGAGCAGATTAGTTTGTCCAGTTGATTAAGCCAAGATAATGACAGTCTTGCCTTTTTAACTTCCAACCAGAAAATGTCTGCCGTTTTCTCAAGATACTGCTAATGCAGCCTCCCGAGTTCAGCGTGGGGGCATGCACCTAATTTATGTAAGCATTACAAGTAAAGAAATCACAGATTCCCTAAGGGATTATGTTGCTCAATCCATGGCAGAAGACCATAGCTGCCTATACACCCTCCTTAGCAAAGGGGACAAAAGGATTCATTCAGGTGATCTGGGCTACAGTGTGTGTGAAAGAGGCCATCACAATGAAGCTATGCAACAACCTGCTTAAATTTCCTCAAGCCTCTTCTATAAGAGGACAGTTCTGGTTTAGCATGCATGTGGGTGGGGGGAGGTGGAAAAGAAGTATATTAACCTAAATAGTGGAACAAGGCCTCAGGGCAACAGCATTTGACTTACTGAATGTTTCCATGATAAAATTCCTGGAAAAGGAGCACTACCCTCTAAAGCTTCATAAGATACCATGATAAATAACCTATCAATGGAGGAATGGCTTTTCTGTCCTGCATGTCTCAGCTTTATGCCTCGTCACTGATCTTGTTTTTATCACAGAAAACCCAGCAAAGGATATCCTTCAGCATAACAGCTATTTCCTTTAGAAATAATAAGAGGAAATGCCCTGCCTAATCGCACATCATGGGCCAAGTCACAATCCCATTAAAAGCCAGGCAAGTTTTTCTTACGCATTTCAAGTGATTTGACTAGCAGTGGTGGAGTTCCAACTACCCGCAGTGAATGCCAAGCAGCTGTTTTTTCAACTCTATCACCTTCCTGTCTAAGGGCCTTAAAATCACTGAAAATGATATTTGATGAAGATGAATTTGAATATGGTAAACAAGAGCTGCGCTACATTTACTTCTGAAGTTACCTTCTCCATCAGGCTGAACTCCATCTGGAATCTGGCAGCTGGCAATACCAAAATTCATCAGCTGCTTGCTCTCACTCTAGTGTCTATCGCATGTTCTGGTTTTGTGGCCTGCTGCGTGCACAGGGTTGGGACTTTCATAACCGGTAGTTTGAGGTCACTGAACTGGTTTGGAAGCAGTTTTTCCAAGTCAAGTGGTACAAAAGAATTTGAACTGAACAAGGCAGCACAGAGGACGGGCGATCCAGTGGTTAGGGCCAAAGACCTGGGTTTAAGGGATCTTGTTTCAGTTCTGTCCTCAGTCCCAGCCTCCCTGTACGGCTTGAGCATCTAACTTGAGCTCCTCCGTGTCTCAGTTCCCCGGTTGTGAACTGAGGGTAACAGCACCGCCTGATCTTGTGGGGAAGAGAGGATAGATATATTAAAGCCTGTGAAGAGCTCAGGTAATGCCGTACGTATGGGCCACATTTATTTATTTATGCAATTTGTGCATATATGTAAATATATGCATTATATACACGTGTGACATAAGTATATCTAGGTAGACATCCAGAATGCACTGAACAGACCAACTAATGCACTAAACATAGCAAGTCTGACATAGTCAGTCCCCTTCTCCATCTTGTATGCAACCTCTTGGATGGATGGTACTTCACACAAAGCTGTAGTGAACTAAAGTCCACTTCCTAACCAGCCTGCTTCAAACACTGCTGTTTCCTTGGTCTTCTCCCTTTCAGCAAAGCACTCTACAGTCTAAGACATGGAAGCAAGAGGAGCTTCCACTTTAAAGGCAGGTGGCAACACCTGCTGTTTAACAAGGGCCGTGAATAGCACACAGAGCCCAGATGCAGCCATGTTCCTTTATTCTGCTCATTTGCAATAAGTGAGGAAAATTGCTTCGTTATCCTTTTACTCTCCCACTGATGTCCACCTGGTGCAGGCAGCTGGGAATGAACT
>NW_005842212.1:1832165-1856956 GCF_000455745.1 Alligator sinensis | reverse complement strand
ATGCGACAGAGGCACAGCGGGTAAAATACTTCCATGCGGGTGTGTAGGGCATGAACCAAACAGATGCACGGTAACACTTCCAGGATGAAAAATAAGAAGAAAGGCAGGAAGAGAGAGAGAGAGAAAAACAAGCAGGCAACAAATGGGCATGGCAGCAGCAACGCTGGCTGGTCTCACACATACAATATTCCTTCCCTGACTTATAGCGCAGTGTATAGCTGAATGGGTCTGTTGGCAAATGGCTGGGTGAACATGCTGCTAGCCACCTTCCTCATCTGTCAGGGGTTGTGAATCCTCTGCTAGAGTTTTCTAGGTGCCATGTGCCTGTCGGTCTTCCTCCAGGCTTATCTGACCTGTTTCTTTCTAAGAGATTGGGGGGACCCCCGCTTGGCTATGAACCACAGCAGACTGATGTCAAGGACTGCCCCACTCGGGACAGAACGAGAGCAAGGAGGGACAGGCCACCCTAGGACCCTGAAAAAATGTCCTTCCTATGCTCTCCTTCAGCCTTCACCACCTTCCCCATGCTCTTTTTTGTAAATGACTGTTCCCAGATGAGAGGGATGCACACAACGCACTGCAGATACCCTGATTACACTTAATGCACCGTGTATGCTATTTTTAAAATCTAAGTGTCAAGCTCTTTCCCCCAAGTCTCCAATCTCCGGACACTCCTGTTTTTTCATTCTACACGTGCTACCCACATGTTCCTTCCTGCTGCACCAAGTACACCAGGTATCACGCATCCCACACATGATCCCGTTCCTAATTTGGGAGTGTTTAATCCGTTTAATCAGGATGCTCCCAGGGAACCATTACTGTCCTAATGTTTATTGATAATGACTTTCTTAATGAGGATGGTAATTTCCTGAGATGCCCACAAGTAATTAAATAACTTTAGAAACACTCTCTACCTGGCCTCGTGCTGTCAGAAGGCTCTCAGGGGTCCACTGCGAAAACCCCATTGCCAAACAACGAAAGAGCAGTCTCGCTGCATCTAACATGGTGGTTCCTCTTCTAAGGACAGCTATAACATTCCTGCCAGGATGGGTTCCTCTGGCCTTGGGCCTCAAATGTACGTGAGTAGCAGCCTTTTTTCTGGGGGGGTGTTGGTATCAAAGGGCAAGTCTACACGTGCAATTAAAGCAATGCAACACAATTAATTCCAGCAAATATTGCTGTAGAGTTTATTGCTCCTGGGCACCACGTTTACATGTGCACCTGGGACCACAGCACGATGAGCTGGGTCAGAGCAGCCCCTGCTAACAGGGGGTTTGGGGGCCAGCCTGCCAGCCCAGAGCTGCTCTGACCTAGCTCAACATGCTGCAGAGGGATTGACTGGGACATGAGGGTATTCCAGTGCACGGCTAGCCAGCAGGCAGCCCCAGCACTGAAGTACCCTTGTGCTCCCACGAGCCCCATCAGCATCTACACATGCACTGCTGCACACTAAAGAAATCCACCACAAGACAGCACTTGTATTTACAAGCACTAACCTACAGAGGAGTTAATTAGTTTACTGTGGCCTAACAGGGCCACTCGTGTAGATGCAGAGACTTTACTGCGGAGCTAACTAGGCAGCTCCACAGGAAACGTCTTGTGTAGATGTGCCCAGAGAGGGAAAAGTTTCCAATGGAAGGATGGATCCTGCCCCTCCAAATCACATGCAGCCCCCTGAGGTTATCTAGACTAGATGCTGCACACCAAGCAAACACACCCTATTTTCCAAGGCTAACATAATACAGGCATCTCCGGCATACGTGCTGAATACAGTGCTGCTTGCCAACTGGTGCTGCCTCCCTCCTGAGCTCTGAGGAAGAGTAAGTGGTTTGGTGTAAACAGAAACCCAAGTAAATCACTCCTGGAGTCCCTCATCTCCCTCTCTGCAACAAGCACCTTACAAGGAGGGCATTCATTGCATGGGGAAAGATTGTTTTGGGAGCCCTGGTTTGCTCCACACCACACTGAGGCCTCGTGACCAGCTCACAGCAGATGGGAAGTAAGCTGGCAAAACCCAACCTGTCGCCTGAACAAACCCACCTCCCTGAATGACACATCCGCGGCAGCCTGGACACACTCCAGCCACCTGGGCAGCAGTAAGCCCTGAGCCCCTTCCAACAGTGAAATGTGTTTTCTGCCAACAATTTTTTCAGTTAGGCTGCAAAACGCTGGCAAAGGCAATCAAGCGTACATGTGCTGCAGACGCAGCAACGTCAGCAACCATAAGCTAACAAGCACGGTGGCGGCAAACCTTCCTAGTACAGACATGGTGTCAGAGTGCCCCACCTCCTCCCAAATACCTACACCACAGCCCTTTCATGCACAGTTTACCACTCACCACGGTCACTGCGTCAAAGTTCTTGATTAATCCTGGCAGTTCAGCAATTCTCCAATCTGACTGCACTTCAGCTCCACATAGGGAAGTCACTTTGAGCTCTCTGACAGTGCCAGGCCTTTGTTCCCCTTAGTGAAGCAGCAGGTTTGAGGCAGGCAGTGAAAAAGAATGGGAGACGCATTTGTCCCAGTACAAACCAGATTTCTCTTAGCTGAGAAATCCATGGAATTGGCATGACATGTGGCCAGCTAGGGATTAGCAGAGCTATACCAAGCCACACTGCTAGCAGACACAGCCCTAGGCTCTGCTCAGATGCACATATGCTGCTTCCAGCAAAGCCAACAAGGGTGGTATGCAGGCATCCAGGGACTGGCATGAAGAACACAGGACTGGAAAGTATCCTCTCCAGAGCCCGAAAGAAGAACTTGCTGGCATTCCCTATCTTCCACAGACCCATCGTCTCCCTCCAAGGGATCCAGGGATGGACTGCACCACATCCCTTGGTTGATCTGGGCATGTGGAGCTCCTCAAAGAAAACTTCACAAACCCAAATATGCGGTCTTTTCAAATTACTTTTTTCCTAATTTAGTGATTCTCATGCAGCTGAAGTGACAAAACATGGGCCTTGGGGGAAAAAAACAGAGCTTGCCCCAACAAACAGTGCATTAGGCTGCAACGTCAAGCGGCACACTTCTGCTAGAACAGGCTGAGAAGGTTTTCTTTAATTGCTGGAAAGCTGTATGGACCTTGAAATGTTCACACCCAATCCCAGTGTCACTTTTACTCATCTCTTTTCCTCTCCCCTCACTTTTATTCACCAGTGACCTATATCTTATTTCTCTCTTGTTGGCTAAGTTGGTTGCATCTGTTCACTCTGTGGCACTGGGCAATTCATTTCTTGTCATTTCTGTACTGAAAGCAGCTGGCACAACATAGTACCAACTCTACCAAGAAACTGTTTCTTGCGAGAGAAGAGAAGGTCTAACAACTGGTCAAGCCGTATAAAATCCCTTTAGAAATGCACAGCTAGCTCATGAGAAAGACAAATCTGTGGCAGGAGAAGTAAATGCCCCTGCTGGGTGAAAGGGAGACCCTGCAGTACTTCGCACACAATTACTGCATAGGAATGAGTTTTTAGGGAAGGTAAAGAGGGTATATCAACATAGCATAAAACCTTAAAGTAACTGGAGGGGTGGGGGCAGAGGGAAAGGAGTGGGACAGTGGTGTTTCCCAGCTCACCCTCCCCGGAGTCTATTTTCACTTGGTCATTTGAGGATGTGTCGCTCCTCCCTTGTCCAACTGCAAAACCATTCAGAAAAATGGAATTTTGAAAACCACTGAAACTAAAAGTTTGACGAATAAGCCTTGGCTGTAGCTGAAGCCAGGCCTGCAGCGAGGCTCCCAGCACCCGCTCCAGAATCCAGTGACTAACACGCATCCCACCAGCCACGTTTTTGCCAGAAACAGAAATGTAGCCACAGGGCAGCTTTGCTCTCCTGCAGTCCCACCCACAAGACAAGAGCAAAGGCAGCTGCCTTACCTGCGGGCTGCTACCTCATCTACTCTGTCATTTCAGATGCTCTTTATACCCACCTACGAGTATTTTGGCTGTCTGTATAACCTGTTGATTTTCAATTTCCCACTCCGCACAAACCGTCCTTCTGTTCTTCACTTTATGGACCACCCCCAAAAATGCCGACTTCATAACCAAAGTTGAACCACACATCTAGTTCTTGGTTTTTATAGCAGCAGATTTCATTCATATGGGCACTTCACTTCCCTCTCCACCCTTCCTGGCTGAAAACTTTATTGCTCACAGAACACCATGAAGGCATAAAGTGTTCTGTGGAAGGACATAAAGGGGAACCCAATTCCACTTACCCACTAGATTCAAGTTGATGCAACTCTACTGGCTTGAGATACTCCTGATTTTTACTAGCGCAAGAACAAAATCAGGCCCCCTACCCCAAAGAGCCTCAAGTGTAAGCCACATGGCACACAAGGGAAAGGGGAATAAGAAAACGTCTAGAGAAGCTCCAATTTTAACACTAAACTTGCTGCACTGTTATAATCTACTCAAAGCTACACACAACAGCCCAAACTACTGCTTAGAACTAAAACCAAAGAGGAGTTCTCTCCTGGGAACTAACCCAGCAGTCTATTTTCTGCATGTTTTCAGTGTATTTTGACCTCGAACAAACTGACCCCCAAGTTAGCACAACCTCATAGAAAGCAAAAGCCTAATCTCCTAACAGCAAGGCCTGAAGGCTAAACGTAACGTGCCTCAAGACTACACAGAAAACTAAGGCAGTTCAACCTCAGCTTTCCATTCTGTGTGGCCTGAAGAGATCAGTCACACTGACAGATACTTCATCTTCAATTGCAAGCCTGAGTTAGGGAAGCGTCTTCTCTTCGGTTTCGAGCAGAATGGTCGAGGCCAGCTCACCTGAACGTTTTCTTCAGTGACCTCTATCTCAGCCGTGTAGATGTAATCAATCAGCTTACTCAGTGTTTGCCCATCAACGTCCTTTATTTCAATCTTCTTTGCTTTGCTTTCAGACATGTCTCCTGAAATTCAGTTCAAAAGAACGTTTAGAATTTTCTTGTTCTCCTCCACCATTCAACTCCCCACATGCCCCCAGCAAACTCTCCCTCACATCCCACTTAAAAAAAAAAAAAAAAAAAAAAGACACAGACAAATATATCACGTTTAATGTCCCAAACACAGCTGCCGCCCTTGCAGATCCAGGACGACTAGCAAGACTCAGAAGTCTGCTAGTGCTACCTTCTCAACCTCTGAGAGAATCTTCATGAAGCAGACAAAGATTTTTCTCATAGCCCATGAACTGCAAGAGGGAGAGGTAGCACCAAAATAGTCCCAATAGCTGTGGACAGACATAACTTTCTTCTGTTTTACATGAGGATGAAGAGTTGCCACCAAGGAGTGCAAGTCAGCTGTTGTGACTTAACTGATGCCTGAATGCTCCTATAGCTAAGGGACGTAAATCTCCACCTTCAACCCCAAGTGAAACAGGAGTCACGTTAAATGGGGTCACTACATTTATACCGGTATAGGAACACACATATAAATCACCATGAGATAGTTTATGCCAGTAACATTCAATACATCTGTCCATACCCTCAAAGAAGACCCAGGAGGAGGTCATTCTTCTGAGATTTCTACTTCAGGTCTCCAAACTGAAAAAACTTGTGGTTTGGGTGAGTTTTCACATGCTTGGAAGCTTGCCTAAAGTAACTCGCCCTTGATATATACCCATGTTCAAAAGTATACACGAGAAAGAAAAATACATAACAGCTCTCACATAGATCTAAGCACTAAAGGTGACAGAGAACTTGTCTTTTGAGAGACTGAGAGAGGTCATTACAGACAAACCCCTCTTTAGATTACCCTCCCCAAATTTAGAAAATATAAAAATCACTGCAACTGGTAGAATCATGCACCAAGGCACAATTGGACCGCAACTTACTACTTGGCTAGTGACTCAGTCATCATGCCCGAGGCATTACGAAATCCAAGTAAAGATATTAAGAAATGCAAAGTTACTTTAAAAAAAAAAAAACGCACAATAGCAAGAGTCTCGCCAAATACAAGAACCAAACAACAGACCCCTGAACGTGCAAGCACCTACGCCCACAGCTTCCCTTGTTCCCTAGCTGATCCGGAGCTTAACGCTGAACAAACTCTATAACGCACAATATGCGTGTGTGCGTGTTTGAGCAATAGGATTTGGTAACAAAAGACTTCTTCGGGAAGTACAAGAAAGGAATCCCTGAGGCTCCTTTTAATGATCAGCTGCAGAAGGTGACATCACATATCCAGGTTTTGTCAGCAGCATCTTTGGAAACCAGAGAAGAAATAAGGGGGAAAAAAATCATGCCAGCAACGGAAGTGAAACATTGAAAGAAAAAAGAATGCAATTACACAAAGGAGAAAGTGAAGAAACATCAAATCTTTCACTGGGGCTTGAATAAGCACTACATTAAGAAACCCGGTGACTCAGTGCCGGCTGCTGTGGGATTAAAAAGAACAGTTCCATGTGCAGGCTGTGTGCAACATAATTATAGCCTGCGATCACACAGAGGAAAGAGTCAAGTCATCTCTGACATGACAGTGTAGCGAGGAACATGAACAGCACAGCACATGAGGTGGAGTCAAACACAGAAGGGGGCCCAATTTTTAACACCCGCTTGATACTTGGAATTAAACCCACTTGGCTTTACTCATACCAGCAAACCCAGGGATGTGAATTATACTATTAGTCAGAACAAGGTGAGCAGATCTAGCCAACAGTCTTCATACCAGTGCAGTATGCCTGGAACTATGCATACACATGCAAAAAAATGCAACAAGAAATGTAACTTCTAAGTACACAGAGGGAAATTTAGGAGCAAACCAGGATAACTGACCTCCAGCTACAAAATCAAACCTGACTCAAAGCAGATCTAATATTTAATTTATGCTACGAATGTCACTGTAAAAAATTAATTCCTCCAGGTGAAGGGAAGTCCTGACAAGAGAATGCTACAGGTCAGTCTGCGTGCGTCAGACCTGATCAGGTTTCGGAGCGCACACACAGCAGCATCGCTCTGTCAGTCCAGTTGAGCAGAGACACAGTGTGGAAGCCCAAACACTGGTATGTCCATTGAAACAAGAAGGGCAGAGGATACACTGAAATACACTTTGGCTGAGATCAATCCGCAAATAGCTCAAGGAGATGGATCCGATGTCATCATCTCCCTCTGTGGCACTCAGGCACGACAGAGCCAACAAAAATAAATGCTGCGTAGACCCACCCGCCCACCCCAATCTGCTAACCCTGTGGTTGGCTTCCTCGGCAAGTGGCAGCCCCCATCCTGGTAACGTTCGGCTCCTATGCCAGAGCAGCCAACCAGCTGTGGTAAAATCTACCTGCTCCATGCCCCAATGAATCGCTTCATCTTGCTCCACAGGCCAGGGTTGCCCACTCCTCTGCATCCAGGAAGTGTCTCAACACAACACTTAGCTGAAGAGAGCAGTTGGTGCCAGGAGAATAGCAGTGGGTGATGAATGCTTCTAGCCAAGCCCAAGTGCACACATTTAGGACAGGTATCACATCTCCCAAGACATCCATAAGGGTGTAGAAATGATGGGAGGAATTAATACCCCATGTACCCTTTCCAAAAAACACACCCAACAAGGTCTTTAATATCAGATGCATGCCCTGCTTGCTTGATGTCCAAAAGTACTGGTGTCATTAATTTTCTAAATTAGCGAGACAAGATGCACCCCTGGACTGAAGTGTAACACTAATGCAACCCCCACCCTAAGAGCTTACATCCTTGATAGAAAAGATAGCAAGGATGGGGAGCACAGAGAGATCAGTGTGTCTTAGCCACGGTCAGCAACGGAGGTGGGAACAGAACCCCGTGTCCTCACTCCAGTGCTGTACCCACCAGACTGCACTGCCCTTCATTGGAAATTACATTTTGCAACCACTCTATACTGGTTTTGCGCATTCCTCCTCCCCCCAACAAACATTGCCTTCTGTCCTGGGCTGACAAGGCTGCTTCCTTTTCTAGCTGGAGTCAACACAAACTGTGCACTAGCCAGCTTTTCTCTCCCACCTCCTCACATTGCTGCCACCGACATTGCCTTTACAAAGAACTGCAGCCTGCCCTGCCCTGTACTTATTGTGCCCCACAGAGACACCTCCCGATTACCAACTAAAGCTCTTTTCTTGTTGTTTTGTTTTTTAAATCAAAGATCTGTTCACATGAGCCAAGGACGAGAATACCCAGCATATCAGGTAACCCAACAGCAGCCTTTTCACACACACAGAGGAGGAGGAGGAGAGTCTGAATGCGGCAGAAAATTTGAAAAGGTTTTCATGAGTGCAGCTGCCTTGCTTCTATGCTTCTCAATGCATTCTCCACTAAGGACCCTCCCTGCAGCATCAGCTCTGAACTGATTTTAGATCAAAATACTACAAGTTAAATCACCAAGAAAAGACCCTCCAGGGGAAATTTAGGAGCATTGGTCCAGATTCTCCCTGCTTTTCACAGGTGTAGGTCCCAGGGTTTTCAGTAGAGAATGCCTACTTACTTCAGAACTTCAAAGAGCCGTTTGCCAGAGAAGATGAGCTGACCAAGGAACTGGGAGAGGGGGCTCTTTCTCTCAAGATCACAGGTTCGAATCCAGCACAAATTTACAGGGACTGACATGGCATCACACAAAGATTGTTATTGGCCTCACTTTGGTCCCTGCTGGCTATGCTTCTGCACAACTACCCTAACTGGCATCCTCCTCCTGGAGAGGGAATTACATGCCCAGCACCATCTCCCGCTGGAAGTAGTCCTTCCAGCTTACACCTGAAAACACACTGGTGGACAGTTTGTGGAAGCCTCTGCCAGGCTTTGCCCCTCCTGTGCCCAAGACAGAGTGACATGTGGGACCAAAGGGCAAAGTGCCTCTTGTACTTCACAGCAGAGAGGTTACCGCAGCTCCCTGGCTCCAAGAGACACCGGGTCTCCTGATGTCCAGTCCAGAGCTCTTTCCCACTGAACCAGGCTGCCCTGCATTATTAATCAAAGTTCCCTCTGCATCTGCAGGCATGTTCCACATCCCCTACACACACCCACTCAGGGGGAGGTTGTGCAGTTTCCCTAGTGCAACCTAGCTTCATCTCCAGGCAGAGAAGCCACAAAAATAAAATCCAGCTTGTTCTTTCAGAGCACCCTTCTGCTGCAGGACAGAGAAAAGCTGCCCACCTCACCGCGGTGGGACCCAGGCCTCAAAAACCTGGAAATGGACAGACTTAAGGGAACAAAGAGTCAGTGACCAACAGCTCAATTCATTCTGTTACTGGAGGAGGAGAGAAGAGTAATGGCTGCAGTTACATCCCAGAGCAGTTTTAAAAGGAGTCCCATGACTGTGGTTAGAAAATGATCGTTTAACTTCCCGCTCTGACCACGACTGGACCCCACGGAACCCCAGGACAGAAGACACCACAAGCCCTGCCTGCCCCTCTCACTGCCCTGAAACCAGGGTTATTCACCAGCTGAGATGACTTGCAAGGATCAGAGGCTCATCCAGATCTCTGCACTGCTGTCAGGTATAATAGCTACTACCAACTTAACAGTAATTCACACAGGGCACTTGAAGACTTCTGAGCTTTGCCCTCTCTTCTGTCTTGCTACTTACTCAGCAGCATTATTAGTGGCACAAAGATCCCTCAAGATAGTCTCAGCTCTCTAGAAAGCATGTACTATAACTCTTACTAGCTTAGAGATCTTGCCATCTCGGCAAACCTCAACTACCCTTCAGCCTACACCTGCTAATGCAGATGTATGTCCTGACCCACTATACTGCAGAAATGTGAAGGTAGCACGTTATCCATATGAAGCAGCACGTTCCCTCTCAGCCTGCCCTCAGCCAGGGCCATGCTCTTCCCAGCACAGACTTTGCCTGACCCCACGATAGCTTTTAAGCTATGGGAAAAAAATATGCTTTGCTAATGATGAGCTCAACCTTGGAAGATGCCACACACCTCCAATTTCCAGTGGAAACAGGCCCAATTTAACACTACTTTTAAAGGAAATAGCATCCATATAAGGAGGCACAACAGTAGTTCCCTTCTTTTTGAAACCCTACTGTAACATAAGGGATCATTCCCAAAACTAGCTACACAACAGCCATACATAGGATCTTAAAAAACAAAACAGCTCTCTCAGTGAGCATTTGATTTAAATGGCTCTTTTTCAGATGGGGATGGGGATGGCAAAGGAGGGTGCACCACAGCTTCCTAGCTTAAGAAGAGAAACAGAGAGTGGATGGCTCAGGTGGAGAACAAAGTAAAGGCCTCCTATATACTCAGGACAGCAGCAGCAGCAACACTGACTATATTTATATTGATTATTTGGGATACGACTGACCGATTGTGAAGGAAAGATCATGCATCGCTTGGAATCGGCAGTGATACAGTCCACCATAATACTCTGCTTGAAAACAAAAGAGTACCTGTAAACATTGCACAAAAATAGGGGCTGCAGGCTGCTAAGACAATGCGATGGGCTTCCATCTCAACATTTTCAGCAACAATCACCACGTCACAGAGGAGCTGCTTGCTGGAAAACACCAGAAAAGACAAGAGAGTTTCAGAATGTCTGGTAATGGAAAACAAGGTGAGCAAAAGTCCCATAAACTAGCTACATAATTTACAGACCCAACAAAGCTTTCTAGGAAGCCTGAGTGAAAGGTCTGCTTATTCATTCAACTGTGAACGCTTACATACTTTAGTTTATAGGGAATATGCTGCTTCAGCCACAGTTACAGACCCCGTCTTCAATGGAGCCCAGGGGAAGGGGGGTGTTCTGTGGTGGGGGAAGACAAAATTTGAGGGCCCAATCACTAAGACTAAAGCCCAAGAGCTCAGACAAGTTGGGATTCCCTCCATCTCCCTTGATAACAGCCCCTGGAGAAAGTGCAAAGAAGCCTACCACATTTGCCACTACACAAAACTACCAACAACCTTTCCCCCTTCTAGCAAGCGGTTATTGCAGTAAAGCAGTTAATATAGATACATACTATTAGGCATATAGATAGTTTAAGCTACACCTTACATATGGGACTTCTAGGTAAATGAGAATTAAAAATCGCTGTTACTCAAGGTAACCATTAACACAGGCCCTGACTGCCTGAGGGCAGGCTACAAAAGGGTCCAGATTGTATACTGCAGGAGCTGAAAGAAAGGAACACTAGGAATATGCCATGCAGCTGCCAGAGAGCAGGTGCTTAAAAGGCAGCTCTGGTTTTGCACATTCAGCCAAGTAATGTATAGGATCTAGCTAAATACAAAAACCAAAAAGGAAATGCTGGCAGGGCCCCAAATATTCCCATTGCACTTCAATAAGGCATATTAGATTTTGCAGGTAAATGAAGCAGTGGGCTGTCACTACACCATGCCAGTATCTGTTTTCCATCTGTCTTTCAATTTTTTGTTCCATGTGCCAACAGAGGATTAGAGGAAGACCAAGGTGGAAATGGATTCACCCTTCACTAAATTACCAGGAAAAAAAGATGCTTCCATTTCCCTGTTTTAGCCTTCTCCCCACCCCTCCACCTTGCACAAAGAAAAGACTCAGTTAACTTCTATCTAGTTCATGGGAAGAAGGCCGTAAAGAGAAGCTCAAATCCATGCACATAGTCACGAAACAGTTTTCTTCATATGGCTTTTACACACGCACTTGACAGAAGTGCTGTCCTTTCACTAGTGGAATTTTGGGGGTTATTTTTTTGTTCTTTGCAAAGCAGAGCACAGACACCATTCATGAAAGGTAACAAGAACACTACATTACTAAACCTTTATCTGTAATTATGTGTAGGTGTCTTAATGTCTGCAATAGTCTATTGTTGATCTTCTCTGCTGGGAACATACTTATGTGCAGATTTGCTCTAAGTGGGGAGAAACTTTAAAACACTTATTTTTATAAATGCAGGATGTTGCTCAGAATGCGTATATGACACAGCCAGCTTCTTTTTGGACAAAAAGGTAGGCATGTGTGTGGGTGGAAAAAGCAAAGCTATCCTTTGGCCGGCTCTTCCCACTGCTTTGTTAATAACTCATGAGTTATGCGCTGAAGATGTCACAAATTTTTAAATTTTTTTTTAAAGTCCCCCAAACATCTTGCAGTTCTGTTCAGCTCATTTCTGATAAACCAGAGATGATGTATGCTAAGTGGAAAGAGTACCTCCGTAATTCATTCATAACCCTGAATGCCTTTTTCATGTGAGAGGGGTTGATTGTTACTGTACGCTGGTCCTTCTCATCTTCAGCTGCCTCGGGGGACCGGGAACTTGGTTTGACACTGAAAGCAGAAAAAGAAGAAGAAAGTTTACTCACTCTCAGTGCTGTTAAAAAAAAAAAAAAAAAAAAATCAAGCATAAAACAGAGCAGAAGGACAGTCACACAGAACAAGAAACCGTACTGGCATTGACTTATCGGTTGTGGATGTTTCCCCATATGCTTTCCAAATGATGGCTCTAATTCTGTCAACACTTGTTTGTGCCACTAATATGGACAGGGCAGCTTGTGTGCACTGAGTTACCTGCATCCTTGTTTGCAAGATCAAGGCTAAATGTAGAGCATCACTGAACTACAACTATCTCCGAGTGGATAACAGAAGGCCATAGGTCAACACAGGCAGGAAAAGACACCAATGAAAAAGAACCAGAGGCTTGAGGTCAAAATCCCAAGCCTCCAGTTCATCAGTGTTATTTGAAAAAAATTAAGCAACTGCTTAATTGTCTGGCTCAATCTATAACTTGAACATGAACAAAACTGCTACACTGAGCTGTGATCCACAAAAGCACCATAGGAGGAGACAAGAGAGCACAGAGAGGTAAGACTTTGCTTTTTAAAAATCTCATCTGAAAGACATACACAGGCTGCCTAGAATGCACCATACCTTCCTCTAAAGCTGAGCAAAATAATGAGAACTAAAGTTATTTGTACAGTTACCATGGTGACAGTTGATGGAGGTCATATCTCGTTCCCCTGTAGGCTTAGAAATAGGTCTATTTCATGCAGAATGGATTATTAAACTAGAACCTCCTTGCATGAATGTAATATGTACACCAACAAGACAGAAACCGCTGGACCAATCAGGTCCCCTTCATCTAGGAGCCTGGGGCAAATTTGTGTCCTCGTTACACTGTTCAGTGTCACCTCTTCTATGCAACATTGACATATGGTCAGTACCTGCCTCTGAGACTCAGAAGGGAGTGAAATGACTTTAGAGATAAATGCTTCCCACATTGAAAAGCGTGCAGCCTCCAGAATGAAATCACTGCTCTATTTAAATCCACAGCCCTCTTTTCAAGCTTTCCAGCAGCCAGAAACAAATAAAACAGGTCAAGCAAAGTTTTCCATCCCTACCACCACCCTGAACTGTCTGGTACTGCTCCAGAGCTACTCATAGGCAAGCACTTCATCAGATCAGGAGGCAAAGCAGTCCTCCCCTCTCCCTACAAGGCAAAGGTAGCCTCACTGGGAACTGGGCTACCCCCTTCCTAATCATGTTTGCTTCCTCTAAGGTTTGTGTGGCCACGTGCACAAAATTAAAGAATTGTTCGGTATTTAATCCGAGTAACCACATATCATTACCACCTGTGGAAGTTCCAAGCCTCACTCTCCTTCCTTCCAGACTCTCTGCTCTCCACTCCCAAACTATACTCGCCACCTGCTCGTGAACACCAACTGCTCCTACCCCAAATCCTCCCCAACAGCACAAAGCTTCTCTCCTTGGCCAGCCCACTGGCCTCTTCTGGACAGCACTGCCCTAGAGTAGTGCTTTGAAAGGCAGCCCATGATGTGCAGTTTGAACACATGCCTGCAAAAGCAACAACCCCCAGCTTTGTACCCAACATAAGGTTAGCTTGCACCTCTTCCAGAACAGCCAAGTCTGACTCCTCCACTTTGCTGATCAAGGTTTTCCAACCATAAATCAGCAGCAAGACTTCCTGCAACACACTGGTAAAACGGTCCGTGTCCCAAATGAGGGAATTGGGTCTCCCGATTACATCAAGGATCCAATTAGCCATTAAGCCTAGTAAGTCTTGGTAAAGAGCAGAAAAGAAGAATGTCCCTTGTTTACCATTCAAATCATGTGTTCCAGGGAACAAAACAGCCAATTTCTCTTCTCCTTAAGAAAGCCAGGCTCTTTCCGTACCAACACGTACTGGTAAGGGCATTCATGCAAAGGGGCTAGAGAGCACTGTATCAGTTCATCCATATGTTACCGCGCTGAATAATGAAGACTGGTTCTGTTTAAAAGGAAAAACGTCAATTAAAAAAATCAACCCAAAAATTAACTGTAGCCATCAAGCCTTTAGAGTTCAGATCATCATCATCAACAAAAACTCATCCCAATGTTTAAAGATTCCAGTGTAAAGCACTGATTTTAAGAACTTTCCCCTAAAGTGAATGAAACCCAAATACTAAAACAACCAGAAAGTATAACTTGCAAAGTGAAAATAAATACAGAAGACAAGCAAAAAGATAATAAATCTCTAGTAAGAGTCAATAGTAAATTCCTATTGATTTCAGTGCTACCAGGATTTCAATCATCATAGCTGACAAGTGCATAGGATTTTTAATATTTTAATTTTGAATGTTTTAAGTTGGTATTAATAATATATCAAAAAAGGAGGTATCTACTCGCATTTTTTTAAATGCTGACACACTTCATTTGCTGTCAGCACCCTCATTAAAAAAGCCACTTGTCTGAATTGTTTTCACACCTTTTATTGTTACAAGTAATTGTGAAGGTTATTGTTAACCTCTCTGTTTTCTTAGTTTATTTGCTTTATGCATTTGACAGCACTTTGCATAAAATCATTGCGCAATCTCTCCTATATACACCATTAGCTGATATTCATCTTTTGTCTGTGCGCGATTGCCACATGGTGGCATGACAGAAACTGCCACTGTTCAGTAAGTTAATAAATAATAAGCTTGCAGCTTATTTGAAAACATCAACTTGACAATCAACCCCCCCTTGTGAAATATCTTTAAATGTCCCATTACTCAGTAGGATGCCTACAACTAACAGATTGGAGGAAAAATGTACGTCCTTGTCTCCTCAGAGGCTAAGTACAGACATTTAACTAGCTCAAGACTGAATCAAATCAATGTTTGCAGGTCAGTCTAACCTGCATAGATTGAACTAGGAAGCAAGTGAACAGACATTCACTTTTGATTCTAGAAATGCAGCCACATGCCTGCAGTAGCCCAGGCTAAAAGCCAAGGGGCGCTAGATCGAGCCCTCCCTTCCCTGTTGCAGCAGCTATGAGGTCGGAGGAAAGCTGAGCATGATTGGGGAGGGGTTTAAACCCCCACCCTGGCCTGCAGGGTCCCCAACTGGGGTCTGCCTAGCTTTTCCGGGCCCCACTCTCCACCCAAGCAGCTGAGGCAGGGAGCCTCGTGTCAGGGCTGCCGATCATCTTACATAGAGTTTAGAGTATGGGTGTGCACAGGATGGTCGGGACCCTCAGGCAGGGGCTGGGTTAGATGTGACCCCTGCAGGTCCCTCCCAGCCCACTCCCCTAGGAGTCTGTGACCTGATCCAGAGAGGAACCCCCTGCGCTGCTCCTCCAAGAGCAGAGCATTTCAGGCCCTCCTGCAGAAAGAAGGGGAAAGGCCCGGGGCCTGTTTCCCTGCCGGGAGAGTCACCTCCATGCTGGGACATGCACGAGGGGCTGCACGAAGCTGGGGGGTCACACACACATACACATGAAGTGAAGCAGGGCCCACTGCTATACAGTCCCTGCTCTCTGCCTTCCCTTCCCTGTAGACTTCCCACAGCCATGAGCAGGGGTCGGGGCCCTTCCCCTCAGGACCTCCCCCTGCTGTGTATTTTAAGGGGCCCGACCCGCACCCTGGACACCCAGGGAGGAGGCAGGGACTTTTTGCCACTGGACTGCTGTCTCTGAGGATGCCTGGCATGGGGGCAGTGGCTGCCTGATCTCTGTGACACAACAATGGGGAGAACATGAGGCACTGGGAAGCGGCACAGGAACCAGAGGCACCTGCCAAGCAGCTTGTCCTCCTGCGACACCATGCCCAGACACAGGCCCAGCACAAGGCCTATGGATCCTATGACCCCAGCTGACTTCCTGCCCTTTGGGCGGGGGGCTGGACTCGATGATCTTCCGAGGTCCCTTCCAGCCCTGATGTCTATGAAATCTATGAAAGGTGGGTGTCCCCAGGGAAGGGGAAGGCAGGGACCAAGGGCAGCAGCCAGGGCAATGCAAGCGGGGAAGCGGCCCCAGCCAGGCCCAGCCCAAGGAGACCCCAGGGCCACTTCCCTGCTTGCAGTGCCCTGGCTGCTGCCCCTGGGCCCCATGTGGCTGGGCCCCCGTCCAGGTGCCGTGTCCGGGCACGCTGCTCGGCTGGGGCAGCCCCGCAGCAGCAGCAGAGCTGCCAGGCAGCCAGGTGCATGCTGGCCTAGGTGCCACGTGGGCCAGCTGGCTCCTCCTGGGGGACCCGACACTGCTGCTGCTCCCAGCCACACCAAGCCCCACCACTGCTCACAGCAGCTGGCCTGGCTGCCAGGCCACCCAGACCGGGTCATCTGAAAGAGGAGGCTGCAATCAGGCAGCTGCAGCACCCGGTAACTCTGTGGGCAAGCACTGGCAACTTCCCCAGCGGCAGCTGTGGTTCCCCAGAGGTGGGTGAGAGTGACTCAAGTGGAGTCAGGAGAGGGGGCTGGGGGAAGGGGATCCCTGCTTGTCTCCTGATTGGCGCCACCGCCTTCCCGTTCCCCAAGGACGCCCGCCCTGTGCTGGGCCTGGACTCAGGCATGGCCCCGACAGGAAAAGCTGCTTGGCTGGTGCCCCCAGGTCCAGCACCCACTTCTGAATGCCCCATGCTCTCCCCCTTTCTGTGTCACAGAGGGGACAGCGCTGGGACCCCTCCAGGGGCATCTCCCCCCCTGCCCGCCTCCCCTCTGCTTCTGCCCACAACAACACCGGCCAGGCCCCTCCCTCCCCCACCCCTTCATCTCAGGCCTGGGGCTGGTGTCTGGCTACATCCCCTCAACTCGTCCCACCGCACCCCCTTCTCAGCCAGCCAGAGCAGTGACAGTGCTCTGACTAGGGAGGAGAGGGGTGGGGCCAACCCTGCTCCCCCAGACCAGCCCAGGGCTGCAAAGCATGCTGGAATACTGGGGGACTGCGAGTTAACTTAAACCAGGAATGGGTCTGGGAGAGAAATACCATAAACCGGTTTGACCTAAATCAGTTAAGTATGATGCTACATTCAACCAGGTTTATCCTAAACCAATTTCGGCCATTTTGAAAAATGGTTTATGTGCACTGAATTGCTGTTCTGTTATAGGTTTAAACCGGTTTCTGATCACTTAAATCAGTTTGTGTAACTTCTGTCCCTAGCCAGAGAGTTTATTTCATGTGACTGGCCCTAGCACCCAGTCTTCAGAATTGATTGCTGACTATAGGCTCCCTATCTCAGCCCCTGCAAGAGACCTTTTTCCAGACAGAACAGGGACAAAGTGAAACGGAAAGCAAACAGGTAAAACACCCTTGCAAGGAGCAGAAAAAAGTACGGCTGGAGTTAACAGCATTGCTTTGGGTATTCCCCTTTTTCCACTACTGCCAAACGCAAGCAGTGCATCTTCAGGGTCAGAAGGGACCTCAGTAGATCATCAAGCACGACCCCCTGCCCTGGGCAGGAAAAAGTGCTGGGGTCAGATGACCCCAGGTGTATGCCCAGTCTCCTCCTGGACACCTCCAAGGTATGGGAAAGCATCAACTCACTTGGAAGCCCATTCCAGATTCTGGTAACCCTTACCATAAAGTTCTTCCTCACATCCATAAAAAAAAAGCAACCATCATGAGATCAGTTCACAACTCAGACAATTTTTAAAATAATACATTGGGGTCCTTTTTCTTTGCTTTCTGGTATTAGAGACTTGAATATTCATGTGTCCAGGTTTTTCTCCAAATCCATCAGCTATGTGCTTAGAGTGGATTGTTGTTTACTTGGTATTTTGTTGTAAGACAAGAAAGCAGATAGTCTCATATCATTAACCAATTCCCAAGAATCTGGGGCTTTCAGACAGGAAGCCATAGTGTCAAAAACATTCTGACGTGTTTGGGTCTTTCAGATCTCTCTGCAACAGAAGAACTGCTCTATTATTTTTCCATGGTCAAGAAATGAGTGAAAACTAACAGCTAGCATTTTCCGAGAAATCTAATGAGGAATGCCTGTCTGATCAGGAAGTCCCCACCTAAGAAGGCTGAGAACCACTGCCTTAAAAGAGTTATCAGAAAGATTTTAAAAAATTAAAAAAATAAGCAAGCCAATTTTTTAAACAGTAAGTTGGCAAGTGCCCTTAATATAGCCTTGAAACAGACTACAGCCATTTTCCATGGCTGCTGTCTCTAACATACTGAAGATGCTTGGCTTCTGGGGTGAAGAATTCCAAGATGCATGTAGCCATGGGCCCTGTATCTCATATACCACCAACACAACTTCATGGCTAATCATAGAAATTCAAGAACTGTCACAAATGTTCCAAGTAAACGCAATCTGCCACTAAACCAAGGTCTCTGAGAAGATGAGAGTGAAATGCTCAGTTACAAAACCCTTTCAGTGACTTCTTTCCTACAATAGTAAGAAAATCATTATTTTAGATTTATTCTATTATATATTATTTCACTAGTGGAATAATGAAAATTAACGGTGGGGGTCTACTACAGACCACCCAACCAGGGGGAAGAGCTGGACCGGGAAGTCTCGGGTCAGCTCACGGAGGCAGTTAAGTCAAGGGATGTGGTCAGCATGGGTGATCTAAACTACACGGACATTTGCTGGGAGCAGCAATCTAACCGCTCGCATAGGTTCCTTGCTGAGATACAAGACCTCCACCTATCCCAGGAGGTGCACAGTCCCACCAAGGGGAAGGCCCTGCTGGACCTGGTCCTGGCCACAGGCAACAACCTGGTGAGGGGGCTCCAGGCACTCCAGCACCTGGGCGATAGTGATCATCGCCTACTGGAATTCACCATCCAGCACAGGGTGTCAAGGGCCTGCTGTAAGGCAGTAGCCCTTGACTTCAGGAAGGCTGACTTCAATGAGTTGAGGAGACTGGTAGGAGAGGCACTGCAGTCCTGGAGAGCAGGGGAACTAGGTGTCCAAGACAAGTGGTCGTTCCTTAAGGAAACAATCCTCCGAGCCCAAGGGGTGACAGTCCTAATGCAAGTCAAACTGAGGCAAGAGTGCTCAAAAGCCCCCTTGGCTCACCAAAGGCACTCAGGAACGTCTGAAAGCCAAAAAGGAGACGTACATCCAGTGGAAGGAGGGGTTATCACCAAAAAGGATTATACCTCCATAGCACAGGTCTGTCGGGAGGCTGTTAGGAAGGCTAAGGCAGAGACAGAACTAGGGCTAGCAACAAGGATCAAGGACAACAAAAACTCCTTTTTTAAATACATAGGGAGTAAAACGAAGGCACCAGGCAACATGGAGCCCCTGCAGGATACGCCTGGCAATCTGGTGGCTGCACCAGATGAAAAAGCAGACCTTTTTAACAAATTCTTTACCTCCATTTTTCTGAGCAGGAACCAGGACATCTCCCTCCCCCTCCGGGATTCAGGACGGACTCAGGAGTGACTGCGCCAGGCCTAGGGTCAGGGAGGGCTGAGTTAGGGAACTTCTGGAGGGGCTGGATGTGTTCAAATCAGCAGGTCCAGACGTTCTCCACCCCAGGGTGCTGGAGGAATTGGCAGGGGTCATCGCGGGGCCCCTGGCACGCCTTTACAAGCACTCGTGGTGCTCTGGTGAGGTGCCAGAAGACTGGAAGAGGGCCAATGTGGTCCTCATTTTCAAAAAAAGGGAGGAGGGAGGACCTGAGCAAATATAGGCCCATTAGTCTTACTTCAGTCCTGGGGAAACTCTGAGAAAATTATCCATGAGCACATCGGTGAGGGATCTGCAGAGGGGAGGATGCTCAAAAGCAACCAGCATGGGTTCATTAAGGGCAGGTCCTGTCAGACCAACCTGATTGCCTTCTATGATCAGGTCACAAAATCATTGGACGTGGGTGTCACGATGGATATAGTCTTTCTGGACTTCAGGAAGGCCTTTGACAGCGTCTCCCACCCCATTCTCATTAAAAAACTAGGCGACTGTGGCATCGATGCCTACACAGTCAGATGGGTCGCAAATTGGTTAGGGGGCCGCACCCAGAGAGTGGTAGTGGACGGGTCATATTCGACCTGGAGGGAGGTGGGCAGTGAAGTCCCCCAGGACTCAGTCCTTGGGCCCGTACTGTTCAATTTCTTTATTAGCGACTTGGACAAGGGGGTGAAGAGCACCCTGTTCAAATTTGCTGATCACACCAAGATTTGGGGCGAGGTGGGCACGCTAGAAGGGAGGGACAGGATATAACTGGACCTGGACAGGTTACAAGAGTGGGCGAATATGAATAGGATGGGATTCAATACTGACAAGTGCAGGGTACTGCACTTGGGCAGTAAGAACCAGCAGCATACCTACCGGCTGGAGAACAACCTTCTTGAAAGCACAGAGGCAGAAAGAGATCTTGGAGTCGCTATTGATTCCAAGATGAACATGGGCCGCCAACGTGAGGACAGGGTCAGCAAGGCTAACCGTACCTTGTCATGCATCCACAGATGCATCACAAGCAGGTCCAAGGAGGTGATCCTCCCCCTCTATGTGACACTGGTCAGGCCTCAGTTGGAGTACTGTGTCCAGTTCTGGGCGCTGCACTTCAGGAGGGATGTGGCCAGTATCAAGAGGGTCCAAAGGAGGGCCACTCGCACGATCAGGGGGCAGCAGGGCAGACCCTACGAGGAGAGGCTATGGGACCTGAACCTGTTCAGCCTTCACAAGAGAAGGCTGAGAGGGGATCTAGTGGCCATCTATAAACTTACCAGGGGGGACCAGAGGGGAATGGGCGAGACCCTGTTCCCCCGAGCGCCTCCTGGAGGAATAACAAGGAATAACAGCCACAAGCTGATGGAGAGCAGGTTCAGGCTAGACATCAGGAGGCGCTACTTCAGTCAGGGTGGCCAGGATCTGGAACCAGCTTCCAAAGGAAGTGGTGCTGGCTCCTACCTTAGGGGTCTTTAAAAGGAGGCTTGATAACTACCTAGCTGGGTTCATATGAGTTTAAACTTACCAGGGGCCATACAAGCCCAGTATTCATTCCTGCCCAGTGTAGGGGGTCAGACTTGATGATCTGCTCAGGTCCCCTCCGACCCTACATCTATGAACAGGAAAGGAAGGACTAGACTCTACTCCAAAGGCTCTGGATGGGAACACCAACGTGCCCAGACTTACCTGCATGGCAGCTCTCTCACACAAGCATTCAAGTTTTGTGTCATTGCCATGCTGTAGGGGACTGGGCGCCAAGAACGTTGGGTTCTCTTCTCATCTCTTCCCTTTACTCTATGTCTAACCTGGACAAGTAATCAAATTCCTCTCGGCTCGATGAGCAGCCGAAATTCAAAGTCAACTGTATTGGCACTATACCACCTGCATCCCAGGTACCCTCAGCCAAGAGAGTCCCAGAAGGTTTTCAGGCTTCTCCAAGTTCCACTAGGGGCCAAAATAGTTGTCAGATCTCAAGGAGCAAAGATCAACAAAGAGGCCCACTTTAGTCCGCCTATTTCACCCATGCCTAGATCTCCTGCTTGTCCAGCCTCCTCTTCTGTAAAACGCCCCGATACCCGCTTCTGCTGCCACACAGACTTTCTCCCCACCACCAAGCCAAACATGCAGCAGAATGAATCGATCTGACCTTGAGGTCCCAAACGGCAGAAATGAAACAAATCAGCCTCCCAATTACATAATTCTGCTTCTGTCAGAGCCAGGGCAGAGATGCTGGGAAAGGTCTGCCTGCAGTCTCCAATGCGATCACTGCTTTGCTTCCCCTTTACAACCAGAACAGATCCAGCTTGACAGGTCACCTGGAAAGCTTACAGTCCTTTGAAACCAATCTACCCTACCAGCCCTTCTTCATGCATCAATGCCCACCAACCAAACTGATCTGCAAGTCCAGCCCTATTAAATGTGAACCCTTATAACAGGATAATTCCACTCACCCCACCCTACACACACATCTAACTTGCTCTTTTTTTCCTCCTTAGCTTCTTATCTATCAGCATGAGCAACAATATGGAGGCCAACTGCTTTGTCCCTCAAACACCCAAAACTCCCAGTCACTCTAATGGGGAAGGGTCCAAAAGGAAAATGAGAGCTGGCCCATGATCAAGGCCACCAACGCTCCTGAATAAACAATAACTGGATCTCTTCCTCCCTCCACTAATTGAAGCCAGGCAGCTAAAATATATCTGTGCAGACACAGCTTGAATACTTACCAGCAAAATAAGGGATGAAGAATAGGGAATGTGATGATGATGCTGTCAAATGGCACCATTTTGGACAACCATCTGCCCAGAAGCTCCTCCCTTATAAGTCCCAATAAAGCCCACTGCATTTCAAGCTGCGCACTAGCAGGTATTAAAGATATTTAAAAGTCCCTTAGTGCTATGTGCACGTGCTTAGCTATAAAATTGGGTTGCCTTAGTTACTGGCTGCAATTACGGCAGATGCCTCCAGACTGCACAAAAGAACAAAAACCTCCCTAAGAGCTAAATTGTCTCCTTCGAAGTTTGAACGGGAAAAACCCAGGAGCAAAATCCTGGATCTGCAGAAGTCTATGGGAGTTGTGGCATCGACTCTGGGGGAACCATTATTTCATCTCAGGAGTTCCAAGTTACAAAGTTTTCACGCGATTCGTGTGATTCTTCCTTCCAGGGTGGGAAGGGCAAGTGTCTATTCGCACTAGCTCTGCTCAAAGCAGCCTACTTCCCGGGGTCCAAGCAGACTGTAGAGCTTGTAGACACTATGCCTGCTTCCTACCACATCTGCCACAGAACTACTCCAGCAGGGATTCATGCACAGCTGGATCAGTGGTTGATCCTGGTGCTGCCACCAGAACTATCCCATCGACAGGGGAAATTTATGAAGCAGAGAGAAATAAATAAGGCTGGTGGGGGAATCCTTTTCCCAGTGGGGAAAGAGGTACAATGCCATCAAAGGCAGTTCTATCAGAGGTGGCCTGTCACCAATGGATTTCCAAAGCATCAGGGAAGAGACCAGGTGAGTGTTCTGTTACAGGGGGATGTATGAAGCAGTCAGTGCTGTTATGTTGTCAGTGAGACTGCAGGCAAACTGTCTGGAGTGCAGACAGACAATTAAATTATATAGTGGTTTAAAAAAAAAAAAGGAAGGGGAAAGGCAATTTACTATGGATGAGCTGACTTGCAGTAACTGTTTTGTGTGCTCACTCTATTCTACAGCAAATGATACTGAATCATGGCAGTTTACCCCCAAATGAAGCAACTGCTAAACGACCCCAACATTACTAGAGAAAGGGCAGAGTTAAGGTTACCAGGGTGCTTTACTTGTCCATTTCCACGTCTTTAGGTTAAACTTAAAAGAAATCTAATATGTTAACTGTAAATTTTCAGGGGTTTTCAATGCTTCCTTTTTTTTTTTTTTTTAAATTACAAGCAACCCTGCAATAGGCTTTTACGCTTTGGTAACTGACAGCTTAGCAACACTGCAATCCAGGAATTAAAAAGATATTAAATTGTAGTCAACCACCAGCTAATAAACAATCTGTTTATCGTCATCAGTGCAGCTATCCACAATAACCAAGCTCTCTTCCTTGTCTCTCAAATAAAAATAAATGAGGGAGACTTATGATAAATACGCAGCATAGACAAAAGAAATCATCCCCCCAAATTATCTTTAAAATGAATCTTAATTATGGGAAACAAAACAGAAAAATTAACAAGAAAATCCTACCCTAACAGAAGCAATGTCTTGCATCTACAATGCATGGCTAGAAATGAAGATATTTTTATTATTATGCCTCAGGTTTCCTAGACACACACACTATCATCAAATGTTATAATTAAAAGTATGGGAAGTAAAAATTGGTTTATGTATTTTTTAAGCATGCATAAAAATAACATTAAAATATGGACTGGAATTGTCGAAGGAGCTGAAAGGTATCGACTCCACAAATCCTCAATGTTCAATTTGAGTTGAGCAGTTAAATGCTTGTTGGTACTTTTGACATTCTCAGTTCCAGTATCTTGAGCAGCAGATTTTTCAAAGGATTTTAGGACAACAGAACAGAATTAGCTACTTCTGCTTTTCTGTTCAAAATACACGTACAAAAAACAACCTTGCCTACAAAGAAAAGATTTTGGTTTGTTTTTGAGGTAGCATTGTTTTCCTGTTTCGTCACAGCATTTTCCTCAATGCCTATTACTACAAGCTGGACACATTAAACCTGTTAAAATGTGCAATTGGTATAGATTGTTGTTACAAACAACAAAACCCAAAAAGCACAGCCCATGACAAAAAGCAAATTTCATAAAACTTCAAAAATAGGGCAAAAAATTACTCTTAAAGAAAATGATTACTGGCTGCTTTCTGATGCAAATATTGGCTTTTTTCCTGAGAAACGGAATGAGAAACCAATTTCATGCAAATCCCCCAAAATCCATCATTTTAAAAGGTATAGTTATGCAAACGGAGATTGCCAGGAATTCGTCATCCGATTCATTAACATAACTTCAGGCTATTTCTTGACAACAAGGTGCATTTCATTTTCTCAAAGAGCATCTGTATTTTTTTAAAACCAATTACCGCTGTGTAGTTTTGCCAAAAACACCCCACAGATCTTTTGCCAAAACCAGGTCAGATCAACGCTGAGCAGAAAACTGCAATTCTGACGTAAGCTAGGTAGGTTGCAAGGTGCGAGCCACTCAGACCAAAGCCCCAAATCTGCATACGTTTATGTACATGCACAACTTGTACCCGTGCAACTGGCCCTG
>NW_005842212.1:1829489-1832155 GCF_000455745.1 Alligator sinensis | reverse complement strand
ACAGCTTACATGTGTAACACACGAGTACTGGCAGGTCTCAAGCTTGGGTCTGAAGCGATCTGAGGTCTCGCCCTCTTAGTCGATTTAAAAATAGGTTAGTTAACAAAGGGAAAGATTTAAATCCATTTAAACTCCAGAGACGACCCCCTACCCCCATCACACACATCCTAACAGAGGTCATATCTGAGACCTTAATTATTTATTTGGGTTTTTAAAGTCTTCCAGCCAAACCTCTGAGCACACGCACGAGAGTAACAGCAGAACCGCCACCAAAAAAAATACAACCTATCACCAACCTGATACATTCACCGTCCGACACGCTGAGATCAAGTACCTGACGGCATCGTTTCAAGACCTATTCATTGCGTTTCTCAGCGCACACTATGCAGCTTTTGTGGCGTTTCTGTGACGTGCTCTGGTAGAATGGGGAAGCCTGTGAATAACTCAACTGTCTCCTCCAAGAGGGCAAAACTCCAAGTTACTGGTTCAGATCATTAAAGAGCCTCGTCTCCCAGCCCTAAACGTCAGCCATAGTTTGTTAGTTTGGGTAATTATATTCCGCTGACCTAAATCCCCCTGCAGTTTCAATTAGATGCTTCACTTTCAGAGGCTAAGCAGACATACAGCTTGTGACACCTCTTCGTTCCCTGAGGTCAGTCTAAAACGACGCTGAGAAAAATCGGAAGGGTCACTCTAAAGACAGCTGTGTTCCTACCGTGTCCTGGACAACCAGGCCCCAAACTGAACAGAGATTTTTGAACACTACCGTAACAGAAGTGATTAACGGTGATGATGACAACAATCCCTTGCCCGTAAGGTCAAATGCTGGGATAAGGAAACACAAGGCTCCAGCTTCCTCTCCTGTCAACTCTCTCCACCACTAGATTCATGGCAAGAACTGGAAGGAAATGACATGAATCTAGAAAAGAACGAGTATACGATTCGAAGATGCTAACGGTGAAACATCCGCAGCTGGCCATTTAAACACCGACTGGAAACGCTACATCTAGGATGCATTAAACAGCAGGACATCCAGGCTGAAAGTTGCATTTTGAGCAGTAAGTAAGTACACAAACAGCAGTTGCGATCCTCGAGTCACCTGAGGGTAGAAGCTCGCCTTTTGGTATTTGGGCAAAAAAGTGGCTACAGGGAGAGTAACTGGTCCAGAAAGTACAGCAGGGTTTGACCCCCCAGTTCACTTCAGATACAGGACACTGGAGAAGCAAAGTTTTCTCCAACTTGCAAAGGTTGGCAGCTTCCTTCAGCAAAGGCTTCCCTGCCCCCAGATGCAGGAGGTCACGGGCACAGCTCAAAAAGGAAGCACTCGGCATATCCTGCTTTCAGAAAGGACTAGCTTCACGCTTGGTTTTGAGCGGGAAGGTGTTAAGACTCTGGCGTAAGAAAGTCACAGGGACAGTCAAGGAAAAAGGCTGGGTAGAGCACAGTAAATATTTAAGATTCCTCTGGTATCTATGAAGTTCCCAAGCAGCAATAACAAGGCTCGGTACTTGTGCTAGGTTCAAGGCGCTGTTCTAGCCACTGTACAGAAAACAAGGAGTTAAGGGCCGATTTACCCTATAAAAATCAAGCCCATAGCTACTGGGGTCTCCCCCGCCTGTCATAAAGCACGGGTCACTGGTTTTTGCTTACAGAGGACGTGTAAATAGGCTGGCAGGCGCTTTGCAAACTTGGTCGACTTTTGTTCATTAACTACAAATAGCACTAACGAGCGGATGGTGGGGCCAGAACTGAACTCGACCAGCAGAAACACAAGCGGGGGGAGGAAAAACAAAGAAGGCAGAGTATAGGATTGTTTCGCGGCGCGGATCTGGTGGCATGAAGTTCGTGGCTCTGCCGCAGCAGGTCAAGCCATGTGGCCTCCCGGCCCCCCTCGGGCTCCTCATCACCTCGCCTGGGCTAATAAATGCATCCTAAGGGCTCATACAGCAACCCTGTTCTGTGCCCTGCAAAAACTAAATGGGTTATTGCAGCTCACGGCAGATGGAGGAGCTCCTTGCCGAGGATGCTGCACAGGCTCAGAAGGATGCAGAAAATAACGTACATCTGGATGAAGGGGGTGGCAAGAAGCCCCTGCCCACACTGAACCCCCCCCCCGCTTTAGAGCCAACCATGGCCCCTGAGGGAGAGCAAGAGTCACCGGGCTCAACTTGTGCCTGCTGCGCCCGGTGCCCGGGTCGCGTCTCGCTGGCTAGCAGGCGACCGTGGAGCAGCGCGCGGAAGGGGAAGCCGCGCTCTATCTCCCCTGAAACTGCTGGGCTCCTTTTGGTTTTAATTTTAAAAAAACTCCCCGTTTGTGGCTCATGTCCCCGGCTGCAGCCCACGTCTCCTTGCACACGCACACTGCAAGGATCTGAAAGTGGGGGGAAGGGGCTAAATCTCCCCGTCCCCACACCACTGAGACACACAACCCAGACAACACACACACACACCCCCCCACAGAGACGCCACAGACACACGCATGCAGCAAGACACCACACACACCCCCACCCCAGCAGCTGAGCTGGGAGCAGCTGCCCGGGGGGGTGGGGAGGGGGCAGTCCCCGTGACACGCGCGCGCGCGCGCGCACACACACACACACACACACGCCGTCACGCACCTCTCCTGGTCCATGTCGGCGCGGGGCCGGGCGCTCAGGGCGCGCCGA
>NW_005842212.1:1817486-1829378 GCF_000455745.1 Alligator sinensis | reverse complement strand
GCCCCCCGCGCCCGGCAGCGTCGCCCGCAGGATGCCCGCCGGGGCTGGGGGAGCGGCTCGGGCCCAGCTTCGAAGGACTGAGCTGAACTGATTTGGCCCAAAACATGACTTAAAAACCAACAAAAACCTCACCGCCCGCCTGCATCGCCCCCGGGCTGCTCGGGCCGTGCCGCCGGGCGCGTCCCCGCCTGCCAACGCCTGCCGCGACGGCTGCACCGGGAGCAACCCCAGACGCCGGCAACATGGAGACACGGGTCAAGGGTGGGTTTGGCCTCGCGGTAGAGAAGCAGGCATGCAGGCAGGATTCACGTGCGAAGCTGAAGAAGTGCGAGGAGGCTCCCCACATGTCCCCTTGGGAAGGGGACTCTGCTCCTGCTCGGTATTTCCAAGTGCCATCAGGTCCCATCGCACGGAGCCCCTGGCGCAGAGACCAGCGGGGAGCTTTGCTGGGACCGGGGGCACCACCTCGGCCCCAGAGCCCCCGGCCCAGGAGTCGGGTCAGGAACACGGGAGCAGGCCCGATCCACCGCGTACAAGACAAGCACAGGGGTCGCGGGGCTGCACCGCACGCCCCGGCACGAGCGCCACTCCTCCACGCACGCTCGCGTCGCAGACAGAAGGCAAAGCATGACGCGCAACCAACCCCGAGACGTGCGAGCTTATTATGTGCGTCCCTGAAGTAGTGTGCAACGTGCAACTCTGCCCTGCCTTCTGCCAGACTTCAGGCTAACGTGGTTTACTACCTCCCTGCGCACCTTAAAAGGGCAGCGTTCAGCTTTCCAAATGTCCGTCTTCATGAAAACACCCCCAAACACTGCAGTGAGGGGCAGCGATTGAGATCATTTGGAGAATGCTTCCCCCAATGCTTTTTGGCTGTTGTTTCTTTGTCAAATAGGTTGACAGTGCCAAGGTATTTCAACACCAGGAAGTCAAGGCCAAAACATTACCTGTAGCTTAGCTAAATGTTACTCTAATAGACCACTAGAGACACTAGCAGTTTATTATAGAGTGAGTGTGTATATGCTGTATGTCCACTAATTTTGGCTGTTAATCATTTCCTAACAAGAGACCAATAGTGTACATTTCATCCATTCACAGTTACGTACAATATGCATATTCTGCCAGGCCAACTTATCTATTATTTGATCAAAGTTTCTTCTAGACTCCAGATGGTAGCAGTCAGTTTGAGCCCTCTGGCAGTGGTTTTGACAACACTTCCCATTTTTATTCCAGCTAGTGTAACTGCTGAAGTGATTCTTATAATCATCTATGAATTTTCCAAAGCTACTATTTCCCCCATCATGTTCTGTAGCAACAAGTTCCAAAGGTTAGGAGAATTTGCTTTCTTGTTTGCTTTTCCATTCATTCAGCGCTCTTGTAGCGTGGAAAGAGATGTGCAGAACTGTCCAAAAGCCTTTGCCAAGCCATGTAATACTCCATCTCCTTTTTAAAATTATATAACCCTAGCCTTTTAAACTTCCACCTTAATAGGAGGCATTCTACTGGGTACCTTCAGTCATTTTTAACTAAGTTCAATTTCTTTTAAATTTTATCCATGATAATAATTTAATAAATCGTCCTTCTACAGTGCCTTCTACCCAAGAACCTGTGCAAATATAGCAGAGGTAAAACTAGATTTTATCATCCCTACTCTAAATTTAGGCATAGGGAAATGAAGTCAGCCAATGACACGTAGTATATGAAGGAAGGCTGGGAATAGCACCCAAGGCTCCTGCCATCTAGTCCTGCAGTTCAAACAATTTTGCCTGTTTCCTTATAGACAAACACAACCAGAATTTCATACAGGATTCTGCAGACCCCTGAGGAGAAGGTGGCCCAGATGTTCCCTTTGGAAGGGATCAGTGGGAAGATTTTAACTCAGATCCTACTAGTGCCCATTTAGTCATATGCTCCCAGTGCACAGTCCAAAGCCAGTAAGGGCATAAAAGCAAACAGCAAAAGTAACAACACTAAAAGCGGTAGTGAAATGAGAGCCCTTGTCCTTCTCTTTGAATGCAAAATGGCAAAGCTCCTCACTGATGACAGAAGGAGCAAAGGTAGGTTCTGTGCCAAGCCCCTGAGCAGCATAGAGGTATTACACAAGTGACTACTAACTCACAAGGTACTCACCTCTCAGTTTAAAGGCCACTGACAGAAGACCTCACCTCATGCAGCCTAGTCTAGCGCCAACGACAAGACTAGAGCACTCAGTGGGTAGCAAGTGCTGGGCTAGAACAAAGATACAGTCAAGGAAGTAGTGATTGCCTTTATAGCAGCCTTGTAAAACAGTCGTGCCTGGCACAAACTTTGCCTGCCACTTCCTACAAGATTGAGGGGCATGAAAATGAAGATATTTTACTCGCTATCCAGAAATTACTCATGCTTCGTGATGGGAATTTTCTCATGACTGTGTTCCAAGTAATTAGCAAGTCAAAGAGTTTGGAGGTTTCCTGAAGCATGTGCGTAAAGTTGGCACGTTCCGACTCAACATGTAGCACCGATTCCAAGCCTGCATCTTCAAGTCTTGGCTGCTCGTCAGGGTATTTTTATTTAGAAAAGTCTCTCTAACTTCTGGCATCTGTGATCCCTACCAGTAAAGAATCAATCGGTGAAAGTCTGATGGGTCTCACTTAGATTGTAAAACTTTAGGGCAGGGAGCATCAGCTCAAAAGCAACTATTGAAACCAGCCAGTTGATACTGGGGAGCCCAGCAGGGGATCTCTTGGACTTAATCTTGAGAAGTCTTCAGCCCCAGCAGCTTCACTGCACTTCAAGTGGAATCAAGAGTGATCAGTACTAAGTGTGAATGGGTCTGTTTGAATGCCCAAAGCTTCAAGCATCAAAGATCAGAGACATTTGAGGTGGAAAAAAACCAGAACAAAACCTAAATCTTATGTTTTTACTCCCTTTGTAACATGCTTATCACTTCTTTTGAGTACCCAAAGATATAATTTGTACTACTGTACAAATTTGCTGTAATTCAGAGCAGTCAGCCTATCTTTTGTCTTTTTCCCAGGATAAACCAAGGTAAAATGTTCAGCAAAACAACTCCTACTAGGATTACGATAACCTTGTAAGGCCCCAAATTAGCAGGACACCCTTTGTGAGAATCCAGTAGGGATTCACAGTAAGGCTGTTTGCAGATCTGGGGATCCAGGTGTTTTTGGCAGCCTAAATGTCAAAGATAAACGCACTGGATTCATTACCGCGCCCTTAAGGTTTTGACTCAAGTAAATGAGGCCTACATTCTTATCATTAAACTATCTCCAAATGTCCTGTATTCTTTCTACACAGGCAGCACGGAAAGATCCTGCGTAACCCCAGACTTGGCTGCAGCAGAAAAAAAAAAAAAATGATGGTAGATGAAGTTCTTTTTTAAACTGCGAATGTTGCCCTCTAGCGGCAGATGTACAGTTATGTTAATCTTGCTTTACCACTAGCCTGCATATCCACCTTGACAAAAATGCAACTTTTCTGGATTCTACTATGCAGTATCAACCCTTTGCTCTACGTTTAAATGGTTTGCGTCATGCTGATACTCCTCCCCACCCCCCAAACCCTTCAAATTTAGAACATTATGAAGACAAGGAATGGCCACGATTGGAACCTGGCTATGAATGTTAGAATGCAAAAAGTTACTGCTCTGCTCGCACAAAGTAACAACGAACAGCTAAGCTGCAAAACCATTACTACACCTTGATTTAAAAAAAATAAAATAAAAGCAAGTGTCCTCACCCACAGCCAAACACAGCACAGGTGCAAACTGCCTTCCCTAAATCCATATTGCAACTATACCGGGGTCATCTGAAAAGGAGCGTCGCAGGAACATGTTACACTAGAGAGTAAACAAAGCAAAAATTAGCAGCAGTGGGAACACAAAATACGGGTGGAGGGGAAGGGGTAGATAAGGTGTGTGAATAAATACCTAAACAGGATGAAATGCTTCAGGAAAAGGCAATGGAGGTCCATGTTCCTGTAAATGGACCAAAGGAAAGTGAAACAAACCAAATAATAAATCAACACTATGCTGATGCTTCTAAGTGTTCTCTGTAGAAAAGATTGCCTTAATGGTTATATATTTGCCCCAAACTGGACACATGGGCACACAACACATTTTAAAGTAATTTAAAGAAAAGCAGAAGATGCTTGTTTCCCCATTCTTAGAGGGGACGTGATTTAGTGTCTAGAGCCTTGTTGGGTTGCAGCATCACCGACTCTTAGCTAGGTGACACAGGAGGAAACTTTTCAGAGGCAGAACGTAGCAGTTTGCCCATTTGCAGGGTGTGCGGGGTTATGCCCACCCCTCCCCGCCAAACCAATGCCTTAAAACTTGAGTAATACCCTCCTTAGTTTGGGCAGGCTACTGATGCAAGTCATAACCATGCTGGAAGGTTTAACTGGCAGACAAGGTTCTTTAGGTAGATTTGATATCTTCTTTTAAACCAACTCCTTGTCTGCCTATGTCCTTAGACCAACACGGCTACAGCCTATACCCCTGTACCTAGTGCTGAAGAGCGATTTTGGCATACTGGCATAAACTGGTCTCATCTATGCTAGAGAAAATTCTCTCCCGCCACCTCCCAGGTCTAGGCCTAAATCACCATTACCCTTGGTTGCTCATTTCCTCTGGTTTCCTTCCCCTTTTAGATTTTACTTTCCATTTCTCATTCTTAACATGTCAAATAAACTTGGGCACACTGCTTTGTCCACCAGAACATTATGAGGTACGACATTATGATGCAACTCCTAGCACAAGCATACAAGCTACAGGTGCAGCATTAAAAGGCTTAGGGGGTGCTGTTTTTCCACAGGCACATTCCTTTGCCTATTTGAATCTATATTTACCAGGTAGTCTAGTGATACCTAAATAACGTAGACTCTCTCGTGAGCTCGCTCAGGACCTCAGACAAATAAGACATTGTTCAATCTAAAATCATAAGCCTTGTCAACTCCATTTTGGGATTCAGCCCACTCTACTCTAAGCCCTGGTTTCTATTCCTCTATAAAGTTTGTGTCACATTATTTGAGGGCTCAGATGTCTCATGCTGTTTCAGCTCACTAGATGCAGTCTCCCTCTGTAGAGAAGGTATTTTACGAGACTCTTCTGCTTCAGTTAATCAGTATTGTGATACCTTTTGTATTAACTTTAGCTGAAAGATTAGAAAAAAAATGGACAATTACCTTTAAGTCTTCTAATGAATATATCACTTCACACTTGTGGCATACCAAGCCTCTAGCATGGCACAGATGGGTATCTTGCCAGAATTATTTGGAATAATCTTTAAAATTCTTGGATTGTGAGCCATGTATTTTTAAGATTTAAGCTTTAAGAAAGACCATCCTGTCCATTGTCTAAATGGAAGATGGAGCTTCCACGACATACATAAAAACAGCTGCCTATCGTATAAAAAAAAAATCCAACATTTGAACTGCTAAATTGGTTTGGATTTATTGTTTCTCCTCGTTTGGAAGGACAGTTCTGGGAACGTTCATCAGCCACTCCTACATTTGATGACATTGAGCAACTATGCATCAGGTCTCATTAACAGCTACAAAGATTCACTTTTACAAGTGCTATTGATTTCCTAATACAGAGGAAAGAGCACGGACATTTAAAGCAGGCAGGTTTCCAGATTTGTGCCTATAGCATACAAAAGGTTAAACCCAGTAAACAGCTTGAGATATTTGAGTGAACAAAATGTGCCAATTTCTTTTTTTTTTTATTAAACATTGCCCATCTATGAATATAGCTAGGGATGACATTCTATAAATCAGAAGTCAAGGGCTAACAGCTGGAAGCTTCAAAACAGATTATATTAGTCTAACTGGTTCTGGTATCTAGTTTCCAAACCTAAGAAGCTTTGGTTTTAGTTATTTGGATAGCTGACAATCTGCGGTATCTAGTGCTCCAAGTCTGCTGCTTCTCTGACAACAATAAAGGATATTAAAGTCCAGTCTACAAGGCCTTCGGCAGAGGTCCAAAAGGTACTCTTGCCAGTTCAGATGCAGTAGCCTGGTTTAAACACGCTTTGTTAAATACAGGATTCCCACGGGTGAAGTCTGAATCTGTGCAACCTCTAATGGGATTTTTATTTAATTCCTTATTGTAGGTACAGTCTGAAAGTCTGAGATAAGTTCATGAGTACGAAAAGCAAGTATTGGAGGGCTGTTGGAATTGTGAAGCCAGCTGAGATCTCAGTTCAAGAGTGACTATAAATCTTCCTCCCTTTTTTCCAAACTAAGGAAATACCAAACTACAAACAGTTTTTAGAGGAAGAAAATTCAAGCCAGTGTCACCCAAGGAATGTCCAAGAAAATGAGCCAACTCCCTTGCCTCCTTTGAAAATCCCAATCTAGGATGCACAGAAATTTCTCAGAGAAAGCATAGCTTTTACAATAACCATTTGATTCAAAGAACTTACTCCAGGGGAAAAAGCAATTAGCAGTAACCCTTGAAAAAAATTCTATTGTAGTAAAAATGCCAATATTCAAGTAAACAGCTGATGTCTGTGTGCAGTGATACAAGTGTTAATTAGTAAATGGTCTAAAACAATGTAAAATGTTCGTATTCAAATCATGGTACCAAACTAGCTTTTAACACTTATTAACCATTTGTTGCGTCACAATCTGCCCTATATTTTACAGCGAATGCGGAAACATATTCTATTCACTTTTAGAAACAGCAAACAGGTAAACCACTCGTCTTATGTATTTAAGAAAATTATGCATCAGGCAACAGATGACTCATATAGTAAGCTACATTTGTGGTTAAAGAATACAAGTTTTTTTGGCGTACTTTTGACAATGCTAATTTAATTTACTACATACATCTACAAGCTGGAAGATTGTTTTGCTTAAAAATATTTCACATAGTTATTGATGTTTTTTTGGGTTTTTTTAAATTGAAAAAGGCCGTTCCGCTACATAAAGATGCTCCAAATGACGGGGAGGGAGGGGACAGGGATAACAACCTTTGGTAATTAACATGCTTCCAGAGAACTAGGTCTTCTTACATTTCAGTCTTACTCATCTTTAGGTGAGAGCAAGTACAGATTAAGTGAAACAGTTCAACTAGACCCCCTGATACTGGTGGCCTAACACCACCCACAATGCACTGGAAGTTGAGCTGGTAAGGAAGGTATTACTCAAAACATTGCAACCACAACCTTTTAGGACAGTGCTACGTTGCAACCACAACCTTTTAGGACAGTGCTAGTGTGAACAGGGGACAAATCTAAAGGGCTGTCATGGACACCGAGTGCATTGAACCTCAGCTCGGGTCTTCAGCGTAGACAAAGCCCGTTTGCTTCTGCCACACCCCCTCCTCCCCCCAGCTTAGTGTGCTTAAGCAATGTTTTCTTTTAGTTTGGTGATTTCTGCATCACATCTGTAACAAAGACCACAGACATCTACTGTATTCTTAAAGTAACCAGGATAAGTTAAAAGCATCAGAATAGGCAACCGTATTTTTCTTTTAAACAAATCAAGGGTTTAAACTACCACTTGCACATCACATGACAGGCTGCAGGCACCAAGAACAGGGCATAACCCTGTGTCCTATTATTTGCGCGCGCACACACAAACTTTTTTTTTTAAAGCTTCTTCAGACTACTGGAATGAAAGTTTGTAATTTAGTCTATTTTTTAAAACACTCCGTCCCTTATTCCGCTTGGAAAAAGAACTGAACTGTTTCACTGTTTTTCACATTTATAACAAACACAATATAGCCTATATCCATTACTGAAATGGAATATTTAAGCCACAAAGCTTTATTTGCAGATTGGTTTCTTTCTTCTAATTTAATGAATACTTTTATATTCCAGTATTCCCCTCTGATTTTAACTGCAGACTATTAAAACCAAGGCCACTTCTGAATGAGAACATCCATGGAGGGCTTGCTACACTTTATAGCTACAATTTTAGTTCACTCACCTCAACTTTCCCATGTCCTTAGGCCAGTGACTGGCAACCACAGTATCACCAGATCTTTTGAAGAGTGCCCAGAGGTCTGAGATAAGTAGATAAGCACAGGCTCAGATCTGTCCCTGGCTGGCCTACCCCATGCCCCCCACTGCCCAGGACTTCTGCAAGGGGAAACAAAAACAAGTGTAGACAAACCTCTTTCAGACTTAACAGGGTAGGGGATTTACTGTGCATTACCCCTCCCACTGCTTTTCCCCTGCAGTGACTGGCCTTGGACATAGAGGCATCGCCCTGCTTCACTGAAAATAAACTGTTCCAGTTTACTTTTTGAACCTACCAAAGGTAAGAGCAGGCACCATTGCCATGCTTCAGGTATTTTGCAGCAAGTCCCCACCACTGTCAAACGATGCACTTGTTCATTTGCCAATAACTTACCAATAAAGAGAGGGCTATCAAATAAAAAGTAAACAAAAATAAATAAAGAGTTAAAAGTAATCATCAATCCGATATTTAGGTAAATATTTTCAAGCAAACATGAAGTATGTTTGCTGCCTCTTTAATACAACCCCATAACACCACATCTCCACAAGTTTACCCTAAGCTTGTTTAGCTGAACTGCTGAAAGTAGGTTCATTTACAACACTGGTACTCTTGGTCTCTAAGAGAAGTAAGAGGCACATAATCATAGTAGAGCAACTACCAAATATGTGAGATATTCACCACTGAATATTTTAGGGGCAACTCTGAACTGTTAATAAAAAGTAGCAAGGACTGCTAATTTTTAGGGCATACGCAGCACACATGCAAGATCAAGAAAATGATTACCCGTCTGAGTATAGGTGCAATTTCTGGGACTCAACAGATAAATGTTACAAGGGCATTAGACAACCCAAGACAGCTATTCTCGTGATCAACAGGTTAAGCATTGGCCAACATTTTGGATTTTGCACACAAAGTGAAAAAAAATAAAAGTTGCTGGCTTGTCTCATGGCTAGGATTCTCCATCAAAAAGTTTCTTAATCTCAGGTGCCACTTGTGCAGCATTTGTCTAGCTATATCTAAGGACCACTTTACACTGGAAGTGCCTTGAAATGTATCCCCCCCCCCTTCCCCCACCCATACAAAGCTGTCCTATAACATGGTTAAGGCAATTTAGTTTGCAAGGGACTGAACCTGATTTTACTTTGACCTTCAACCAAGTGATCCTGGAGTTTTGTTGAACTGTAGCAGACAGTTGTGCTCTAGGCAGCTGGTCCATCCCCCAACCTCAACATGTTTCTACAGTGCAAAGGTTATCAGGCATCTTCAAACTTACATGGTCATAAGGAAAAAAAAAACAAAAGACAGTTGGTAAAGCCTACTAAGATATAATGTTTTGCCAATGCTTATTAAACATGGATTTGTTTGGTTGGACTTCTGTAGTCTTTACCTAATTCACACAGCTTTTGTCATATTTAAAGATCATGCCAGCCATAAAAAAATATCCATGGCCTTTCAGAATTTAAGAGAATTAATAATGCTTACTACACAGAACGAGTTTACCATTATGCTGATCTGATTTCACAATAGATGCTCAACTTGCAGTAGGCAGAAAAATTGCAATATAATTGCAAGTCTTGTCAAATTACTTAGTGCCTATTTACAAAACAAAAGCCCAAAAGTTTCTCCATGCAATGCCCTTTAAGTTATAATTGCTGACAAAAAGAAGACGTGGAAAATACTCGTTTGAGAGGCCAACTTAGCTCTCTAGACACTCTAAGAATAAGTCTGACCTACTCAAAAAAAGGTGCACCAGTTTAAAGTGTCGGATTAAAAGGATACAGGGGACTCAAGTAAACTATGCTCATTTCACTCAGAGCCAAACTTACTCCTAATAGGAATCAAATTGAAGTAAATTTTGTTTTAGTCTTCTATAAGGCTATATATACACCCAGTCCTCTGTAAGACCTTAATCCAACACAATGCAATCTAGTTTAAACACTCATGCAGAGAAGGTCTGGGCCCAGATCCACAGGACGTATTTTAGACAGTTAACTCCCAATTACTTCTGTGCCTATTAGACCCCAAGCACCTTTGTAGATCAGGGCCTCTTTTTTTAGACCCCAATGCAACTCCCACTTTTTTAGCCACTGACTTCAATGGCCTGACAGTCACAAAAAGCACGGATTTTTGAAACATTAAAATGCTTAGAAACATGGACTCAAAGCAACTTTACATAAAAATTTTAATCCATGCCCCATGTCATACATACTCTCACTCAAGCATGTAAGGAATTCAATTCTTTATTTGTGATATCCATAAACCCATAAACGTTGCTATTCTATAGTTCTATCCAGGAAGGCAGCTTCCTCTAAAACATTATGCTTTTCTGTTTTTAATTAACAACAAACTTTAATTCTATTGCGTAAAAGGGCTACAAATATACATTTGTTAATCAAGCAGACTACACAAATATTTTGCTTTACAACTGGCACCTATGTTACTGGTACACTTAGCTGGCTCATTTATCATAGCACTTTGCCCAAACAATTTAGATTATCACTTCTTTTGAAAGATGGGCAACTGTAATTATTCTACAAATGTGCTGAGGCAGGTATTTCAAACCTATTTGTTTCAGTCAATACTCAGGGAGCCCATCTGTAGTCACATGCAGATTTGATTTTTATTTCAGTCTACACCAATCATCTAATGGCATAAAACAGCTTTAAAAAAAAAAAGAAAAGAAAAGAAAAAAGAAAGAAAAAAAATCTAGTACAGTTAGCAAATTTTGCTTCTGTTCTAATGAGGCCTACAGAAACAGTTCTGCCATCCTACCAGTAGGTGGTGCTGCAAAGGATTCTCCGGGAACTTTAATGAAGGACAATAGTTCAGAGAGTGAGAAGTCTGTTTTAACTGGGTACTATGAAAACAAGTAGGCATTTAATAGAAGGGACAGATGTCGACCCTTTCCTGTAAGGAATCATTTACAGACAAGCCAATAAGAGGACTTGAAACTAAGCAATCTGAAATTGAGAACAATTTATATGAATGAAGCACATGCTTAAACACAAACTATTTCTTCAAAACTACACAGTACATACGTTGATGGAAAAGTCCTATAGAAAAAATTGACCAACCATGTCAGCACGTCAAAATGCCTAGTACAAGATGGTGGATGCACACAAACTGCATAAGTGAGAATGAATATTTAAAAAACAGACCACGTCCACCAGTTAGTACTTCAAAAAAAATCTGTCGAATGTTTGAAAACCAATAAATCCAATACTGGGACAGCAAAAAAAGTCAAATCAGGACCTTTACTGGCAATAAAATTTACTTGAGATACACAGAGATTATAAAGTAGAGGAACACTTGTTGTTTTTTTTGTTTGTTTTTTCCTTTTTTTCTCCAAACCCAGAAAAGCCCTAAACCGTACGGAACAGTTCCTAGGAAAAAAAATTAGACATGTAAAGGTCAATGAACACAATGATTTATTTAAAAAATAAAAAACGTAAAAACGATTTTCTTTTTTTTTTTCTCCTCCTTTACAGAAATGTTAAATTTCAGTCATGGGATCTGAGTCGATTTTTGTAGAAAAAAAATGTCGCCAGGTATCGAGTCCTTAACAACACCCCGGTTGTTACTCCGGATCAGCAAGATGCTTCCCCACCCCGCTGCCCACCCCTGCAAGGAAAAAAAACAAAACAAAACAAAAACGAAACAAAACAACAAAAAGAAGAAAAAAAACAGAAAAAAAAAAGAACAGAAACAAAACCATTTTTGTTGCTAGTATAAAAACGACCAAGGTCCAAGTAATAATAAAAAAATAGAGTCCATCAATGACTGTAACACAAAGTATGTGTGTGTGGGGCCCAGTCCATCTTCAGAGAGAGCGAAGTGGCGCGGGCGGCGGAGGCGGCCCCCGGGGGGCATTCAGGAGCTGCTCCCCCAGCAGGGGAGGGGTGCAGGAGCTGCCCTCCGGCAAGGAGC
>NW_005842212.1:1816507-1816885 GCF_000455745.1 Alligator sinensis | reverse complement strand
GGTAGACGAAGCCGAAGCCGCGCTTCTTGCCGCTCTGCTTGTCGGCGATGATCTCGGCCTTCTCCACGGGGCCGAACTGGCTGAAGTGCTGCACCAGGTCCCCCTCGCCCACGTCCCCCTTGAGGCCGCCCACGAAGAGCTTCTTCACCTTGGCGTGGGCACCGGGCTTGGCCGAGTCCTCCCGCGACACGGCGCGCTTCAGCTCCACCGCGTTGCCATCCACGGCGTGGGGGGAGGCGGCCATGGCGGCATCGGCCTCCTCCACGGCCGAGTAGGTGACGAAGCCGAAGCAGCGCGAGCGCTTGGTCTGCGGGTTGAGCACCACCACGCAGTCGGTGAGGGTGCCGTAGGCCGCGAAGTGCTCCCGCAGCCCGGCCT
>NW_005842212.1:1768679-1816134 GCF_000455745.1 Alligator sinensis | reverse complement strand
AATAGGTCCGGGCGCCGCGCGCTTCCTCCACGCCCCCTCCCCTCCCCCACCCGCCCGCGCGCGTGCGCGTGCGCGGGAGCGTTTGAAAAGTGACCGTTAGGGCCGGTCCCGCCCCCTCCCGTGAGGGGAGCGCGCGCTGCTCACGGCCCCTCGGGGGGACGGGGCAGACATGGCCGGGGCAGGGCAGATGCTGCTTTTGTTGCAGATAGGAGAGAATGGAGGAGGAGGAGGAGGAAGTGGGGGGGGGTGTCTTTTCTTTAAACCAGTGCCCTGGGGCTCCAACGCGGGTTCAATATTGGTTTGGGTTTTTTGGTGGGGGGAGAAAGTTGTGATAGGTGCTACATGATTTATCACCTGATGTTATTTCGGGGCGAGCTGAGGCGCACTTGATGACTGAAAGCCATCTTCAGCAACAGCTGAACTTCCTGCCGTCCCTCCTTCAGGGTGCTGAGGCGTGTCCACGTCGCGAATGCCACGTGCAGGATGGAGACTGGGGGACACAGCGCCCATCTGCAGGCGGCGGCAGCGAGCAGGGGGCTCCCAGTGGTGTCGGCGGTGCAGCAGCAAGTGGCAGTCGGCAACCCCCCGCAGGCGCCACAGCGGCGGTGTTGGCGCGGGGGGAGCGGCGTGTGCCAATCGGCAGTCGGCAACCACCCGCAGGCGCCGCTGGCACCATCAGCCACACTTTCCGCAGCACGTGCACGTGCAAATGGTCAAGATGTTCAGAGCCTGGATGGTTGTAGCTTCTGCCAGGATGAGAAGTGCTGCTGCTGCCTGCCTAATGCGGGGGTTGCTCAAAACAGTCGATCTGGCCCACAGTCAGACTCCATTTTCCAGCAGCTCCCATGGCGCTAGTTCGTTCGGTAACCGCTGCCTGTACCACCAGATTCGTTCGGTAACCGGCTGCCTGTACCACCAGGGGCAGGACCCGCACAAGCAGGGTGCGCGGCCAGGTGGGACCAGAGAGACCCCAGGACCTTGGGGCGGTGGCAGCGCAGGGCTGGTGCCAGGGTACAGCTGTGATCTGCTGCCTGCGCGTCCCATGCTCATTTCAGCCAGGGCCAGCCAGGAGCCATGTGAGCCTGCACAGCTGGGCAGGGAGCAGTCTGGGGCAGTGACAGCACAGCGCTGCGATCCACTCCCTGCCCACAACCCACACCCATCGCAGGGGCGAGCAGGCAGCGGATCACAGCTGGGCCCTGCGCTGTCACCGCCCCAAGATCCCAGGGTTGCCCCAGCCCCGCATCAGCCCAGCCGCCCACCCTACCCCAGCAGTAGGTGAAGGGCTCCTGGGCAGCAGGGCTGGGTCCAGTTAATGCACTCCACTTGTGTGCCTACTTGCAAAGTTGTATTATTCGCTTAATGAAGTAACGCAACAGTCTCCATTTTTCTCTACTGCTACACTTACAGACGCTAGTTATCTGCTTATCAGTTAAAAGCCTGACACTTAAGACCTCTGGAAAGTAAAGCAATTGTACTCTGTGTAACTGGGTCACTTGTAAAATTGACTGGCAGCCATCAAGTTTAAAGCTTCTAACTGCAGCTCTGAATTGACTTAAGATGCTGTCAATATCAATGCTGCGATAAGAAGCATAAGGTACTCTGAGAAATAAGGGAGTAAGCCTTAAGAGGCCTGAAGAGTTCAGGGCTAGCTATCCCAGAACATTTACTCCAACTCGGTGTAAGCGACACTCATTGGTGTCTATCCATAAGTCCATTACCTGATTCTGGTCCTAAGGCTATAGACTTAGAATACACTATATACCTCTCCATGCCACTATTCCAGTCCTGAAATGTATCCCACCAAATCTCTGTGATCCCAGTTAAGCTGGAGTTTTGGTTGTGTTCTAAGATTTTGAGCTTTCAGCAGTTTATGCCCCAAACTCCTGGCATTTGTAAGATGTCAGAAATTCAGCCAGTTACCTCATGATGCTCTTTCCTTTTATCTCCAGTGATTCAAACACAACTTCCCATTCTCCCCTAACAGATTTCAGTGGCTGCCTTTGAGAGTCGGTGGGTGCTGTCAGGGGTGCTCTGCTCAGTGTCCCCTGAAAGTGCACTTATTTTTTTAACCCTTTGACCACCTGCACATCCTTTAGTCATTTTTTGTTCCCTGCATTCAATTGTCTGTGTCCCCACTAGCCACCAGTTAGAGGGGGCTACTAAGTAAATGTGGTGGGCCGTGGCCCACAACCCCAACACAGACAAATCGGCCTAACAGATTTCAGCCTTTTGGTCAAGTCAAAAGAACAGAGTCCAGCTGGCTGCGGGTACGGGCTGCAAGGGTTAGCTGTAGGGAACCTTCATCTGGTCCTTCCCAGAACTGCTAAACTTGTAAAAGGCGTACACCTACAGGCCAAAGTAATGTTACAAATTGTCTGTTGAATTACAATAAGCTAATGGCAAAAATAAGGAGGCCACAGTTCAAGTGGGCTATTTATTCTCTGAATCCTTATCCTACTGCACTTTGTTCAGAAATTTCCCAGAAGCCAAACAAAAGCCTTTAGTAAAGACAGGACTTGTCCCCGGCAATTCATCTGTAAGCTGGCCTAGAAGAGAATATTTCCCTGTTTAGAAGACAACTGTATTAGAACTTTGCTCCTCGCAGATGTCGTTTCAGAAGAAAATGCATTTTTTAAAATAATTTTACTATTTTGAACTGCTTATCTTTGTTATCAAGTAATTCAGCTAATTGCTTTACTTTTGTTAATTCTCTCTTTTATGAGTTTTAATGTGCGCTGAATTTGCATCCTAATGGGGTAGCTCTGGTGGGAATGCTAGTTTAGGCAAAACAGCAGCTGCTGTTATTTTTTTTATTCATTACACCATAAAAAGTTACCCTAAGCAAATTTAGAAATTAAAGCCAAGATATTCAGAAGTTACTAGGGCAGCAGCTATCAAACCTTTTAGACCAGAGCCATTCCTCCATAACATTTGTGGCTTGATCAGCCCCCCGTTTCAAAGACGTAATTTATTTTTTATAGTGCTTACCTGCTTGAAGAGAAGCTGGGGAGGAGGAGGAGCGGCCAGACAGAGAAGAGCCTGCACTTATTTCCTCTCCGAGCAACACCCTTCAAAGACTGTCGCAGGATCCTGGTTGCGAATCACTGTACTTGTGCTTTAGCTGCCATAACCAAGACACCTTAAATGGGCCTACTTCTGAGAGCAGTAGCTGGAGCAGTCGCTAGAAGGAATAATTGAAGTACTAGCAGAAAGCAAAGTAGTGTTAGTGTGAATTTGTCCTATTTAGCTTCTTAAGTTAACTTCACAGCTTAATTGTAAAATATTGTCATGTTTTCCCACTAATGGTGGTCAAATGTGGGTAAGTAACCTGTTGTCATAGTTAGTTGTTACTTACTTTTTTTTTAGATCTTAAGTATTTGCTATACATGTTATAGAAAATACCTGGAATGTGATACCTATGACATGTTGAAAATTGAGTTGAAATGAGTAAAATTCACAGCTCATAGAAATCAATGACAGAATCTCATGCTGTGAATTTTACCCATTTCAACTCAACCGCCAACACTTCATAGGTATCACATCCCAGTTATTTTATATAACATGTACAGCAAACACCCTAGATCTAAAAAAGTAATTAACCACTAACTATGACAACAGGATATGTATCCACATTTGACCACCATTAGTGGGAAAACGTGACAATACATTTGTTCAGATTCATCCTACGTGAATGGACATATATACATGAATGGACATATATATTCCAGACATAGTCATCTAATCAGTTTAGAAAATGAACTAATAACCTCCCCAGCCCTCCCACACACACACATCTCCCCGCCTTCCTTTCCCCCACCCCTGCTGTGGACAGGTCCATACAACTAGAGAAAAATGTCTAAAAGATATACCTTGCCCAACAGATCCCAGCCTGTCAAGCAAGCTGTGAAAATGCAGCTTAGCTTTTCAAAGGCTCTTAATATATTTACAGCAAGAGAGAAAGAAACTATAAGCAAAAGTACAGCTTCCATAAGTCACCAGAATCCTTGGTGAGACAGTAAAAGATGATGGAAAGAAGTCAGACTGAAGAGATTAGAGAAAGAGGACAGTACAGGAGAAGGAGATGGAGCCCCTTAAGAGGAAGTATCAAAGCCAGTAGGCAAATCAACCAGCTGGCACAGTTCAGCAAAAATTCAAATGTTCAAGCTTATTTTTCCTTCTTTTTTTCTTGGTTCATGATAACAAACAGATGCAAAAACTGAATTGTGCAAGTGTATTACACACACACACAAAGCTCTTGCTACTGTTAGTTTTTCCTCAATCTTATGGAAAGACCCACACAAGACCTCCCTAATCCTGTTTCTCCTTTCTGCTGCCCTTTCTGTAAAAGGCAGTAAGCTGTAAAGTTCATATTCTTGCCTCTAGCCACATGTCCTGAGAGAACAGGGCATTTATAGACAAGTTCCAGGAGTGCGGGGGTGCTTTAATTAGAGTGTCTCCGAGAGCCGCTCCAATTAAAGCACCTGGAGCATCACGTGTATCAGCATCCCCGTGCTGAAAAATGGTAGGCAGGGTGCCTTAAAGCTCATCAAACGAGCTTTAGTTAAAGCACCCTGATCACCATTTTTCAGTGTGGGGACAGTGATACGCGTGACACTGGGGTCTGCTGGAGTACGATGTTACCACGCTCCAGCAGACTAATTACAGCGTGTCAGAGCAGCCTCCCTGCATGTGTATAGGTGCCCAAAGTTCTCAGTTTGAGAAGAGCGGATGCACTGTAACAGGGTACCCTGAGAAATGGACTGACATCCCAAGGTCCAAGTAACCAAGAGTGCCCAATACAAGACTCAAAAGAAAATTATTTGCTCCTAGATTTCAAAGAGAACTTTGATGACTTCCATCTCTATCTGCTCATTTAGACCGACATCAAAAACCAGCAGGAACGTTTACATGCTAGGACAATTTGCATGCCATTTTGATTAGATTTACTTTTCAGTTGCTTTAGGTAACACATTGGTAAAAACAGGGATAAATATTGTAGTCTTTTCTTTAAAACAGTTCCCAGGGGTTCTCACACAGGTTCAGTGTTTTTTTGATAGACACTACATTACATTATTTCAGTGCTAGAAGAAGCTCAATGAATTGCTGAAAGCCGTTTTCAGAAACAGCTTAACTTCCCAATACAGGGAATATCTAGGCCATTAGCCCTACCTAAAAAAAATGTTATCCTAAAACCTCAAATAAACAGGTGCTTGGCTGTCATGTTCCAGCATTTTAAATATACCTTTAAAGGATTTGTTACAGTTTATACAATTTTCAAGATTATATAAAATCAAATATATTTTGCTTACTTGTCCCTGTTGATTCTACTAAAAAGTACTACTTTGAGACCACAGGAGGGCATCACAATGTAAGAGATCATTTTGGATTTGTAAAGATGAATAGAAGACTCTGTGCATTCCTTTCCCAACACAGGGCTCCAGGAACTAGCATTTCTTTTATAACAGCTTATACCAAAAGCATCTTTGTAAAGAAATGGTTATATAAGTTCTTGTCATAAAAAAAAACAAGTTTCAGCCATCAGTATAGTGCATCAGAGAAATGTATGAATCATGACAAGAACATTGAAATATTGGGAAAGATCAGCAAAAGTGATGGAAAGACTTTCAGCATTTGCAAACAGCTCTTACAGGTGCAAAATAGCTTTCTGTTATGTTTAGGGACAATGAAGTAAATACCTGCAATAGCTGGACCTTTGTAAGCCCTGTCCACACACAAAGTGATATCTCTTTAATTACAAGTGTGACTTTAAAGAGATTTAAAGGAGCTAGTGCAAACACCTGGGTAATCCTTAATTTCATTCATACCCAGTTTAAAATCAGAACAGCTTGCCTCATTAAACTGGCAAGGACAGTGTCAACTGTTTCCAGTTTTAAAATGATATAAAAGTGTCTGCACAGGAGCTGGCAAGAATTTCACTAAATGGCTCTTAATATCAATTTACCTAAACCAAAGTAGTCCTCTGTACAGACCAAGTCTTACCTGTTGGCAGGCAGAACAACTACTAGGGCCCATAAGATTTGTGTGAGATAGCTTTGTAGACTCAGTCCCATATGGATACTTTGCCCTTTGAAGACTATGGCACTATAACAACATTATTGTAATACTTCACGTACAATAATGTATACATATAAACCTGTATCTAATATCTATTTACAGCCCACCTGAGAGTTCCTTGTGCTTTCCCGACATGAGGTGCTCTGTCCACACTGATCAGAAAGGGAAAATGAAACATGGGCTGAAGTCAGAATTTTCCAAATTTACACAGGAGCAAGCGCCTGTCTCCCTCAGAGCTCAGGGTCCCTTTGGAGACTTTTCAAAACAGCATTTTGGTTGTGACCAAGTCTGGGTGCTGAGCCCTTCAGAAATGGAGGGGCCACAACACAAATAAGGGGATGACCACTTAACTGTGATTTAGCCAGGAACTGCTAATCCAGTCATGTTAAAGGCACACCTGGACCAGGAGACAAAAGAGACCTCTTCGTATCAATGTGCTCAGAAACTTTACTCCAAACAAATTAACACTCCTCAGACAGAGAAGATTTCACAACTGACAGACATTATTTATGGGCAGAAGGAGGGCATCACAGCAATGCAAACTTCCCAATTTGGGCCTTCAATTCTGAGAGGAAGGAACGCACTAAGAAGTACGTGCCAGCTGTCCTTGAAACAGCTCTTGTTTTTCAGCACAGTATTTACCTTTTCTTGTTCTTAAGCTGCCTTTCAATATGCTTCACGGCCACCAAAGCCTTGACCTCTTTGTTAAAACTGCAGACAACAGCATAAATTACCACTGGTTGCAATGGGGTTATTTAAGAGCACAATGAAAGAGAGTGCAGATCAAGAGGACACTGAACAAGTATTTTCTTACGAGGACAGAGGACACAAGATTCTATGATTAGGAAATATGGCTGCATCATAAGGTACCCACTTTCTTGTTTTGTTTTGGGTTGGGTTTTTTTTTTGGGGGGGGGGGGGGTTGTAGCAGAAAGCAATTTACTTTTTGTAATTGAATGTGATGAACTCTTTTCCAAATAAGAAGGATGTTCAACTAATTGAGTAAACTGAATGAGTGTCTAATACATGTGCTCCGGCATGTTCTGAGAATGTGTCAGAGCAGACTTGATTAATCGAGTCTGCTCTGCATTCTAATTAGGATGCTCTAGCGTTGCCACAGCGTCATGTGTATAGGCCCCTGTGGGTTTAAAAATGGCCATTGGGGTGCTTTAACTAAAGTTTGTCGAATGAGCTTGACTTAAAGTGTCCCGCTGCCATTTTTAAATACACGGGGGCTTAATACATGTGATGCTGCAGCATTTTAATTAGAGTGGTTCCTGGAGAGCCAGTCTAATTAAAATGCCCACCCCGCCCACCCCCAAGCATGTGTACAGGCACCCTACTATGTTCCTAGGTGTTTTATAAGGACAATATGCTGGCAAAGAAACAGAAGAACATGTCTCTGTAGCACAAGTCCAAGTTGGAAAACATCATGGAATATGGCTAGTATCTGATTTCCTTCCTTTCTGTTGGTGGCTTTTTCCTTTTCCCTTTTCACTTTCTCCCTTGCGTGGTCCACCCCATTTCCACTTTCATAGATTTCATAGACACTAGGGCTGGAAGGGACCTTGGAAGATCATCGAGTCCAGCCCCCTGCCCCAGGGGCAGGAAGTCAGCTGGAGTCATAGGATCCCAGCAAGAGAAACATCCAAAAACATCCATTTCTTCCTAGAGGCTCTTTTTCTTTCTTTCCTCTTCCCCAGTGGTTCACTTTCTGTTTTCTTCCCTCTGCCCTAGGTCCTGCTTTCCTATCTCTTTTCTAAGGGTTCACTACAAGCCCTAGATTATAACTCGGGGAAGTTAAGTTAACTGGATGAAGTTAAGATAAAAATTAAGGCAGAAAAAATTTCAAAAAAAGCTTCTCAACTGGGGTTTTATTAGCCCCCATGGATGGAGGAGGATGCTTTGCCTTTTTGCTCCAGCTGGGAGCACTCTGGCCCTCAGTAAGGCCAGGCTGTGAGTTTCCTGGGAGGCAGAGCTCCAGGACCCAGTGGCAGCGGTAGTTGTTTCTCAGCGGAAAGTCTCTTTTTACGTATTTTCCAGTTACATTAAAAGTGTCTTGCTGTTCTGTACAATGCTGTTGCTTTTTTTCCAGTTAGTCCAAAACCCCATCTATTTCATGTTCTGCAGAAGCTCTGGAGGGCATATTTTTGTCTTGCTTTTACATGACTGACATTTAGCTTTATTTGAAAACAGCAGGAGGGCTAACTCTATAAAGTTCTTATGTGCAAGTCTGGAATTAGTTGTAAAAACCATCATTTCTGTTTTCAGATTTTTTTAAATAGAAGCCGTATCAACACTAAGCTTTCTATACACAAAATATCAACTTAGGATTCACATCTTGAGCTGGAAAGCCAAAATTGTTATCTTTCTGAAACATACAGAAAAATGGAAGAGAGATTGCAGTTAACAGGAGAGGAAAATATTTTTTGGCCATTAAATTGTCCTTAATCAGCCCTGACACTCAGGCAAAACTCCTCTTGCATTCAGTGGAAATTTGACTGAATAAGGACTGCATTATTTGGCTCTTAAAAAGGAATTCACTTCCACTGCTGGAAGCCAGCAGACTCCTCATTGTTGGTTCTTGCAGTAGTGGTGGAGAGGTACCTGGGGTAGTTCCAAAAGTGGGGAGAACAGGCAGAAGAGGCTAAGAGGAAGGCTTACTGGGAGATGTATTAACTCAGCATATTGCCTTGACATTGTCTTCCATTACAAATCACATAAGTCTCAGCGGAAATGTAAGGTTGCTTACCTGGGAGTCAATTCTTGCATCAGGCAGAAAAGAGAGCAAACTGTGCCCTGCTCTCTTGCTGGGTGAATTTATCCCCATGGCTGTAAAGCATTCTGACTATATTAATGACACTCATTAAAGAATGATTGTCAACAATAATATAGAAATAAGTTAAAAACAAATGAGTCCTTGTAGAATAACTAGAGAGAGTCCTAGTCAGTGTACTTGGAAATTAGTCCAGGGTACCATTTTTGGATGCAGATTTAAACCTTTCGCATTGACCAGACAACAATGAAATTAAGTAGGTGGCAGACTGAGGTGATGCACACGATCACCTAACATCCTCACTGTTACCTTGTACTGAATAGATAGTACTCCACGTGACGAGAGGGCGGGCCTTGCAAGAGCCAGCCCCTCTCCTGAGAACCATAGATGCATCAGACCCAGGCTCTTTCCCAGGCATCTTGCAAAGAACACAATAGTTCTCCCCAATCCTTTTCAGAGAATCATAGAAAAGTAGGGCTGAAAGGGACATTTGGAGGTCACCTCGTGTAACTACTCCTTCCCCCTCCCTGCCGCCTGAGGGAGGATCATTCCTATTCAAACCATCCTATACAAATCCTTGTCTAACCTATCAGTAAAACTACACAGTCAACCTTGACGCACAGGCATACGGTATAATACCCTAACATGCCATGGGTAAATCGGGGGGCAATGGCACCCAGTGTCCTGCGGCTGCAGGGACTGTTACAATACCTTGGATCTCCCAAGCAAAGAAAACCATGCAGCCCCTGCTACAGAGAAAGGCAACTCCCCCCACCCCCCGGTCTGTACCAACCTGACCATGGAGTACATTTCTTTCTTGACCCCAAATTAGGGTGGCCACTGACCCATCCCCAGAATACAGGACATCCCTTTGGTGAGGGGTGGGACCACTGCTCCCCTCGACCAATCAGCAGTGAGGGGCAGGGCCACCTCAACCAATCAGCAGTGAGGGGTGAGGCCACAACAAAAAGGCCACCTCCCTTCCTGGCTGTGCACTGCCCTACCTCTAGACACAGCCAACAGAATCACAAGGACAAATGATTGACATGTATTTCCACCAATGAACTGAAAACCAGGACTCCTCATTCAGAAGTGGACAGGGACAAAGGGTTTAAAAACAGGACAGTCCAGTATAAAACAGGACCAATGGCCACCCTACCCCAAATATTGCAATCAGCCCCTGAGCAGAGAGGAAAGACCCTCTAGCCAGGTACCTCTGGATTTTAGTGCCAGCAGGAACACGGGCACACGACAGTCAAAACCCCAGCCCTGGCTGCAACTAGCACCCAGTGCTTCTGAGGAAGGTGAAAAAATCCTTTTTCCACCTTTCCAAGTATACAGAGCCTCTCCTCTGCCCACAGCACATAAACTGATTGACAGAAATGCTGGGATACCTTTTTTCAGTGAGAAGTCAAATTAGTTCTGCACATGTATGCACCAAGTCTCTCCACAGCTGCCTATAATCCTAGAAAAGAAATCCACAATGCACGCCAAATATAGAATCAGTAATTAGTCAAATTATAACCTATGCTTTTCAGTTTCAAAGGCCCTCCTCACAGCTCTCCCCTGCTAGATTTTAGCCATGGAGCTGTTAAAAAGGTAATGCTTTATTAATAATAGAAAAGGTAGAAATTCAGACTATCTTCACACACATGCACACAATGTCTGAACCCTTCCAAATAAGTCACTTCCTGGAAGAAATCAAGCGTAAAAAAGTATCATCCTGGGGGAAAGTTTTTTTAAAGATTTAGAAGACTGAAATGGGGCATCTAATGAAAGCTACCCACAGATCTTAACTATTTTTTTTAAGTATTATTTAAAAGTAATTTGCCTGACTTGATGCTGCCTCCCAACTGGAAGCGACATTGATCTCCAACCCATTCAAACCTCATTTGAATAAGATGTAAAAACTAAATGAAGTCCATGTTATTGCATCAGTTTAAAAAATAAGTATGCTATAGTTAATAACTGATTTGAAACCAAAACCGATTTTAAAACAGTTGTCTTTTCATTGTGGGCATGACCTAATTAAGAGGTAAGGACTGGAATGATGAAGTAGTGGTATCACAAAGCTGGTTGCCAGAACAGTGAGAAAAACTTTCATTTGGGGAATTCCAGAGGTTTTTTGCAATGATTCCCACCCCCCAGATCATCAGCCTTTATTTTATTAAACTTGTCAGGGGGAGCAATAATAGGAAATAGGGAAATGCAAAGAAAAAGGATTAAATGGAAAAGAAGTCTCTACAAGTTTCTCTTCCATCACTTCGCATTCTTTTAGTTTCTTACCATTACCTCACCAATCTGCCCCCAGATTATTCTTGCTTATCCATGCTTCCTTGATGGATTAGCAAAATCTATCATGGAGATTAGGTCAAATCTCAGTTGTACTGGTGTGAATCCAAAGTACTTCTTTTCCTTGAGAAGAAGCAAAAATGGTATAGATACATTACTTAAATGTAGCTTTCTCCAGGATGAGAGGGCAGTAGCTAGGAGCACAACAATAATCCTGCACAGCTCTGTAGTGAGAGGCAATTTTAACCAGCACACTAGACACAGCTCTCACTCTTACGGAAGAGTGGGTGTGCCTACATGAGATGGTTTACTGCTCAGTAGAGCTAATTACTGCTCAGTAAGTGTCCACATCTACACGTATAGATATGTACTGCGCAGTAAATGGTTCTAATCGCAAGTAAATTTGCTACCTGCAAATGCAAGTAGCAGATTTACTTGTGATTAGTAACTGCACAATAGTGCATGTGTAGATCCCTGACCAGGAGTAAATGTGCTCCCGGTCAGCCAGGCAGCAGCAGGCAAGAGATTGCTCCCTGCCGCCAGGAGCTGCCTGTTGCTGGGGCACAGGGACAACGTCCCAATGTCCCAGCAGCAGGGAGCTCCCAGCCTCCACTCATTATCAGCCAGCACCAGCTCTATAATCGCAGGGCCAGCACTGGGAGGCCCTTATCTCCCAGCCCAAGGCCCGCAGTGGCAGGACCCAGGCTGGGAGACCCTTATCTCCTAGCACCAGCCCTGCAGCCACTGCTGGCTGCCTCACTGGCAGATCGGGGCGGGGGGGGAGACCTGCCGCTCGCCTGCAGCTCTTTCCAAGTCCCCTGACCCCAATCAGGGAGCCAGCGCCAGGACCTCCCTGCTGCCAGGACAAGGGAACATTGTCCCCGCATGGACTCCAGTGGTAGAGCCCACCCCAGCAGCAGGCAGCTCCCTAGGGGCAGGGAGCAATGTCCCAGCCTCCGCCAGAAGACAGCTGTCTCCTGGTCCAGTGCTCCCTGCCAGCCCCTGGGCTAGCACCCATGGGAAAGCTAGAGCTCCCCCTGGCTGCTGCAGGGGTCCAGTGCAGGGCCAGAAGGGGCAGGAGCAGATTGCTTCCATGAGCAGCAAATCTGCTCCCAAGACCCTGCATGTGTAGATGCCTGCCCAGGTCAGCTTACTCTAGAGTAAATCCTGCATTATTTGCATGTGTAAATGTGCTCAGTGTCTCAGGAACTTTAGTGTAGGCACTGAGCACACTGGGACCTCTTTGCCTTCAATGGGAGTGGAAAGTGATCTGCATCTTTCCCAAAACCATTCCTTTTTTCAGGTCCCACATCAGTTGTATTCACAATTATTCCAAAACCAGAATTTTCCGTGCTGCTCCAAGTGGCAGAGGAGAGGCACAATCCATAGATCCAAATGATTCTCCTTGAATCGCTGAGCGGCTTTACTTTTAAGTAGTTTGACAACACAAAAAAAACCTCCCAGCAAGTGAAGGTTTTATTACCTACTTTCTTGGTCATTGTAGCAGGGGATCCTGGGGAGTAGATCAGTGAAGAAATGTTTCCATGAATAATCTCACAGCATCAATTAATCAGCCTTGTCAGATGATACTGTACCATCACCCCAGGAAGCACAGTTACTCTCATCCACATTATAGTATCATAGAAACTGTAACCTTTGGAGAGCAGTCCTGGAAAAAATGAGGGGCAGCTGGAACAGCAAAGAGGTACCTATTTTGGAAAAGTGTGGAGAGAGGATGCTGGGATGCAGGTAAACAAGGGCATGAGAAGCAGAAGAGGGTGTTGGCACGTTCTGGAGTGTCACCAGTGAGGAGACAGACTACTAAAGATACAAAGGGAGAAGAATATAAGTTAAGTTCACAAATAAATGGACATTTGGGGCCTGAGGACTTGTCTAGCATAGGCACTGACTTTTATTTTTGCCAGGGATGGAGGAGGACCTAAGATGATAGACATGTGGAAAGTTTTATGCATTTCAGATGAACGCCTTCTTCCTGAGGCGGGGCAAGGCCCTCAGGTCCCTGCAAACTCAGCACCTATGCTGTCTAGGATCCCCAGTCATAGACATGGACCCAATTATTATAGGCACTATACAAATAAGAACAAAAAAAATGATCTGTGCCCCAGAGACCTGAAAATCAAAGGGCATGTCTATATTGCAGTCAAAGGGGTGACTACAGCTCATGTAGCTATGCCCAAACCAGCTATAAACTAGCTAGCACTGGGAATGCAACACAGGGCCCAAGCTAACTGGCCAAGTAGCTATCCAGTCTTGGCTGAGTTTCATGGCTTGGGATGAGATTTGGGCTGGCATGACTACATTGCTATCAATACCTGAGCTGGCCAGACTATAGGTAACTCACCTATGTCTATACAGTCTGAAGCTACATCACTGAGTACAGTGTATAGCATACCTGCTGTCGTGCCTTCAAGTGAATCCTACACATGGACAGAAGGCTTCCAGAGCTGGGCATTCTCTTGGAAAAGCTCTGGAGATGCGACAGACTCAGAGTCATTCTTTCAAACACAAAAGTGAAACAACCCCCCACCTACTCCGACGTCCTCTCAATTCCTGAGAGTATGATCATGATCATCCTTGAACTGCTGAAGTGCCAGTGGTGGAGTAGTTACTGGCTTTGCTTAGCAAGTTCATAACAACTGCAATATGCTATTCATTTTTTTGTAATCACATTACATGCATAATCAACTTTGTCCCCTAATATACTTGCAGTTATACTTTCCAGCTAGTTAACGAATCTGTTGGCTGCTAAAGACCATCTGCCCATCATTTTTATTGCACAATTAAAAGAAGCATAAAATATTTATATAAAAGTAAACATGATCCTGCTATTCATTAACCTTTTTTTGCAAACACAGACCTTGATCCATCAGTGCATGGCTATAGGCTTCACTTAGTCCATGCCAATTATTTCTTCCAAACCTGGGAGCTACATAGATCAAGAGCAGCTACATCCTCAAGCCTTTGGGACTGAACTTAATCTTGTTTGTCCCAGAGTATATCAAGATTAAATCCAATGCAGTTAACAGGTTTGCACCAATGTAAAACTGATATGAGATCAGTATCAGAATGTATATATTTAATCCTTCTTAAGGGTGACTGTGACTCCAGGGATACATGTTTCAGTAGAAACAGAGCAACCTATTTGAATATCTACGGAACCAAGCCCTTATTCCAAATTGAACCTGACTGTTTTTGATGCTCATTGACTTCTCTCTTTGATTTTAAATTGGCGGATGTGTCTGATCTATATTTTATGTGTTTCATGTTCAGGTGCCGTTCCACTTCTTGAGTACAACTGCTTCCAGAAGTTGAAATCTCAAACCCCTTTGGGAAAAGCTAGCCATGGTATTTTTGATCAAAAGCAGTTGGTATTAGAAATCTTTCAGGGAAACCTTCTCTCATAATGTAAGCAAAAACTTGGTATTAAAATCTCACATTTCAGCTCTCCCAACTTTTCAAGGCTCGTAGACCACTATTAGTCTTCATTAGAATGCAATGGGAGCTACCACAGCCAAGTGATCATTTGCATCCTGTATTGCAAGTCTCGTCTCCTCATTTCTCTCTCTCGTTCTGAAAATTCGTTTATTTTTCAAATATCGCAATCTGATCATGTATCTGTCTCCCCCACCACTGCCCCTCAAAGACTACCTATGAGTTTCTCCTTGCTCTAATTTAATAGGCAATCTGCATCTGTTCTTCCTGGGCTCCCTACCCCCCCACCAGCTGTTGACCTATTCCTTATTGCCATTGCCTCCCTAATATTGAACACCCACAAGATGGAACAGCACAAGCTTGTAGAGTATGGGGGAGGGGGAAACAATGGGCAGGAAATTAATTCAAGGATTAAAAGTTCAATATCCAAATACCATTCCCTGAGCAAAGCAATTTCTTTCTTATCACCCCCCACCCCATTTCTAAATATTTACTATGTAAGCAGTTAATGGTCTATATAAATACATGACTGTGCAAGGTATTCTAATTGTAAATTAATAAACCACAAACCTTATTTCTTCTCAAACCAGTGCTAAGATAATGGGCTGTGGTTTGATCTTGAGGGCATTTTTTTTTTTTTTTACAGGACAGGTATAAAAAACTAAATACGGTGATTTTCCCACTATAACCCTCTATTCTAATCATAATAGAACAAATAATGTTATTTCAATAGAACATGCATTCTCTTTCCAAGCAATCTACTCTATGCATGTTGTATTTTCATTTTCCCCTCAGTAGAGAAGCAATAAGTCATCTGCAAATATTTATCTATATGAAATCCAGCATAGGATCTTATGAAAATATTTGTTCTATAAAGGAGATAACATAACTGAAAATGAGATTGCAGGATTATGGTTGGATTAAAAAATAAAAAAGACCAGAGAAAGAAAACATCACCCCATAATTACTGGTCCTCTCTCCTCCCTTCTTATTGGTGTCTCCCTCTCCTTGGATTCCAGAGCTTGTTTTATTTCTCAGCAGCTGGTCTACAGTGTGGGAGCTTCGACTCACAGTGGGAAACCTGAATGAAACTGCAGAAAGGGAATAAAGAAAAGTTTATTTCTGGCGTTTGCAGCAGATGGACCTGCTTCTGATTCTCTTAGACACAAAGGCGGCTTTACAATATTCCTGAAAAAGAAACGAGAAAAACAAGAGTGGAAATATGACTAGAAATTTCCAACAGGTAAGAAATCAGAGGATTCGTAAGCAAACTGAAGAAGTCAAGTACTACACCATAAGCCAGCTGAAGGAGAAAAACATCGCTGAAATATATATTTCCAAGTGTCGTTTTATTCTGCATTTCTGATTAAGGATGGTTGGAAAGCATAATGAAGATTACAGGTTTGTAATACCTGCAACTGTAAGTCTAAGATTTCTTTTTTGCCAAAACTTTTATTGATCGCTTTGGGGAGGAGGGGGGAATATTCCATTCCAGTATATCTAGAGAGTCCTTTGAATGAGGTGCTCATTTTCATATGCTTATTTTATGATCAAACTATGGCTTATAACTTTCTTTGACTTCTCAATGTTTCAGCTTCAGGAATAACAGAACCAGAGTAAATGGTTTCTCTTTTGTGATGTTGTGAAACTGTCTGCTTATGGTACAGAATTTTTTTTAAATGAGAGAACCAAGGGGCATTGCAGAATCACAGATATGACTTCTTATTCTAAACACTTCAAAAATTAATCAGACTTTGTTTCATTTCAAGGAAGTAGATGATGTTAACATTTACAATTGGTTTAAACAAAGTTGATGCTCATTACATCAGAGTTTAATTCATGCTGCCCAGCACAGTGATGTCATTTATTCTTCAAAGGCAACATAGCTGAGACTATGTTTTCCAGAGGGGCATAATAATTACCATGTTAAGGGAATGATTAAATTACCTTTTATTATACTATAATATATACTTTTCTGAACCCACATTGCAGAGCAATCCAGTAACAATGTCCAATTATCAGAAATGAAGCTTTTCCCTGGAACAGTGACAAAAATACTTGGTGTGCGAAGAATGAATGAACTACAGCCCAACAGATTAGAAGGTTGTTAAAGGGACATTCCTTAAAGGTAACGTGCCAAACTAGTCGAGTCCACACTGCCTGCAGCAGGAGGACACTTCGCACTTGTTACTGAACTCTGCAACAGTGGCTAAGCAATTCGGCACAGCAAATAATTTGTAAAACATCACAAAATGGACGCAGCTTCATCTCGTACTCGGTCATCATAGCCTCCCCCCCCAGCAGAGAAAATGGGATTTTTCTGGCAAGTTGCATGGCTCCTAGCTAGATCCTACTTCGCTACCTGGTTTTCTCCAGGAGGTAAGGGTTTGGATGTGCATGGGGCAGGCCAGCAGAGTGATCAGAGCAAGTAGGAGAGGCCAGATGAACAGAGAATCTCCTCCCGGACAACAGCCTTTCTACAGAGCTGGACTCTGGATCCATGGACATCCCTGCACTAGCAGGGACTCCCTGTCTTTTCAGCACATGCATCCTACTGTGTAGCACAAATGCAGCAGGACAGTTATTGCCTCTCAGACCAGTGGTAACTGATGGTGGAGTCCAGGGATATGTTGCATTTAACTGCTGTTCATCCTCCAGCTGGCTACGTCACACCAGCTGCTTCATGCCCCAGCTATGTCACCTGTTCACAAATGGCCTGACCTGCCAAGTACCAGCTCCTTCAGCGCCCACATATATACCCGAGTTGCAGTGTTTTTCAGGCCCAGAACAGATGAGAGGACTAGTTGAGGTGCGGGGTACTATTGCCACCTGTTCTCTCCCCCAACTGTATGGTACATGCGCGGGACCAAGCAGGCTGTTTCAGCCTTTAGATTGCACCGACATGCCAGGAGTGGCTTTGCAAGTCCCTTTTCCACTCTCTCGCATATCTATCTGTACAAGATCAAGTCTGTCTCCTTAGGCTGGATGTAAGGCTGAGTGTTTGGACCACATTTGGATCAACACAACCACAGAAAGGTAACAGGGAGAAAGCTATTCCCCATTCTAGCATAACTGAGCCAGACCTTTCTTTTTATTGTGCTCAGGGCAATTTATTCCTGCTTGCCATCAGCTCTTTCACAGATTCCTTAGACACAGTTTCTTGATTTGGAATGGCAGGGTGAACTGCAAACAGCGGTGGCAGAAGGAAGCCACCCAAGGTGGAATTTCAGGTGAGGATTTTTTTTGACCAAGATGAGTACAGATCTGGGAGTCATAAAAATCTACATACGGGTCCTCAGTTCAGTCATGAACTTGTTGTGCAACCGTGTTCAAACCACTGAACAGAGCTGTGCCTCACTGACCTAGTAATGGTAAAACCTTTTTCTGTAAAATGTTTGACAGAGATGCCATGCAAGTACAAAGTGTTCATCACAGTGATGAATTTTCTTTTATTTGTGTCTTTTCTTAAAACTTACATTGCTTCCTTTTCCTGGCTTCTTCACAGGGCGGTCACAGTGTAATATTTATTTCTAGGGGAAAAGAAGAACCTGCTTCTAGTTTATTTTCCTATAACTCCACAGCCACAGGATTAAGGTGAGTCACATTTGTCTTGCCTTAAAAGGGATGTTAACTATGATGCTAAACAGTTTTTAAAAACTAAAAAGGATGAACAAGCAGCTATGTGGGTCCTTTTCCTTTTCAGGTTTGAAATGCTATGCCATCTCTCTGCCCCCAGGGCAGGGGGTCGGACCAGAAGATCTACAAGGTCCCTTCCGACCCTACATCTATGAATCGATGAAAAATTTTCAAGCCTTTGCTTTAAAGTTCATTTTACAACTCACCGCTACCTTAAATTCACCACCATCTATTTATTAGTGCTGACCCAGATCTGTTCGCATTTGCAATAGTTTTACAGCTTTCTAATGATGTCAACAGATATATGTTTTACACATGTAAATCAGAAGGAAGTCAGAGAAAGAGTAGGTCTTTGTTTTTAGAGATGAGCTATTGCATTTCAGATTCCTTTGTATGTATGCAAAGGAGAGTGAACCTGAGGCTAGATCCCACAGGAAGATACTTGCATACATGACAAAGATTCTGCCTCCAAGATGGAAAGCAAAGTATCATGCTGTTGCACCCTGGTCTGTTATTTCCACACTACTATGAGGTTCATATCCTGCAGAACTCATGGCAATGGTATCCAAGGACAGGACACTGCATCTTGTAGAGTGGTTAGCGTGCTTGACCACATGCATTCCTTCACTTTGTCTGCATGATCTTTTTTTAAGTTCATTCTGCCCAAGCGTAATAGACTGTGTCTGATTGTTGCGAGTGGTCAGAATTTCAGCACACTATCTCCTTGTAGAGTGGAGGAGGAAATGGGTGTCAGGCCTAAATTTAGCTCTTTTGACTATAGAAACAGGATTCCTCAGTTTCCCAATAATGGCTGGGCCATTTTTGGTCAAATATTCCAAAAGCACACACCTTTAGCCAATGACTGAGCCTAGACGATTTCATCCCAGGAGGTGAAAGTTATCCACAACAGAAATAAGAGGCTTTGAATGAAAACCACTAGGCAGCTTCATACAGCAAATATGCTGTAGTCTGTGAAAAAAAATCTGTCAAATCTTGGAGACGGCAGGTACAGAAATCTCAGAAAAGCAATGAAATCTGTTTTACAAGAGACCTGACCATTAATGTTGTCCCCTTTGCTCTTATTTTCAGAATTCATCAATACTGTAAGTACATCTATAAATCTGTCCAAATACAGCTTTGTGAAGATCAATATAAAATTGGACCCTATTAAGGCCTTGGGAGGCTCCAAGCAAATATCTACTAAATAATTAAGGCAAACAAAAAACTCCCTATCCTAAAATTGTACCCATGGTTTCAGAGTTCCTTGATGATGGATAAAACAATTCAGCATCCCAGCGTGGGTCTGTCTAATCGAACTATTGTAAATAGGAGCAACTCACAGTTCTCAGACTTCGAGTCATGTCAGCTTTCTTTCCCTGTGGTCTTCTTGCTCATCACGGCTTACACCGTAGTTACCATAGTAGGGCTTTTTGGAAACCTTTGCCTGATTATTATAATAAAAAGACAGAAAGAAGCTCAAAATGTTACAAATATTCTGATTGCCAACCTCTCCTTATCGGACGTCATGATATGCATCATGTGCATTCCCGTCACTGTTGCATACGCTTTGATGGACTACTGGATTTTTGGCGAAGCCATGTGTAAAATAAGCTCGTTTGTACAAAGCATGTCTATCACAGTCTCTATATTCTCACTTGTACTAATTGCTGTTGAGAGATACCAGCTAATAGTAAATCCCCGTGGCTGGAAGCCTAATATTTCACATGCTTACTGGGGAATTATCTTAATTTGGGGGTTTGCCCTCATCATATCCATTCCTTTTTTCATATTTCATCAATTGACTGATGAACCCTTTAAAAATCTCTCTCTCCATGGTGATTTCTACAAGAACAAAGTTGTTTGCATTGAGACATGGCCATCCGTTACAGAGCGACTGATTTTCACCACCAGTCTCCTGGTTTTCCAGTACTGCTTCCCACTGGGTTTTATTTTTATCTGTTATCTCAAGATATCTGTATGTCTCCGACGGAGACACGGTAAAGTGGATAGGATGAGGGAGAATGAGAGCAGACTAAATGAGAACAGAAGGATTAACATGATGCTGATTTCAATTGTCGTGACCTTTGCTGCTTGCTGGTTGCCTCTGAATATATTTAATGTTGTTTTTGACTGGAATTATGAAGCCTTGATGAACTGCCACCATAATCTAGTGTTTACATTATGCCACTTAGTAGCCATGATCTCAACCTGCATCAACCCCATCTTTTATGGATTTCTTAACAAGAATTTCCAGAAGGATTTAATAGTGTTAATTCACCACTGCAGATGCTTGGCATCTCAGGAGGCTTATGAAAACATCGCCCTTTCAAACCTGCAAACAGACAACTCTAAGGGGTCCCTGAAATCCAATAACATGCCAGTGACTATTTAATATAATCCAGTCCAGAAGTTTCCAAAACTTTGTATTTATTGTGAAGTGACATTCTTTAGAGGAACTATGCAGGTCTCAATCCTGTTCCTACCAAAGTCTTTGCCACCAAGTTCAGCGGGGTAGGATCGTGCCCCAAAAGATAGATGTATTTTGTACTTTATCGGTGATTAATTCTAGCAAGTCACACCCAAGAATGTCAAAGTCAATGAGAGTGAAATACCAACAGTATTAGCATATCGGCTTTTCGCCTCTGATTTCAAGATGAGGGACGTGCTGCCAGAATGCAGAAATAGTCGGCCGTCTCAGCCCATGATATACGCAACAGTCCCTACATCAAACGGTTCCTCCTGTTCTGCCTACACCATCCAATTTTACCATCACCCCCACAATCCCATTAGTCCTTCGGCTGACATCCCTAGCCTCACGCTTCTCAATGAACCATACTCATCTTTGCCCAACATCTCATAGAGGTTATGCCAAATGTGTGGTCAATCCTTCCAGCAGGAGTTGAGACAGGCAGGAACTTTAATTTAGATGTAGATTGTGAGGAAAGGAAAGGCTGGGGAAAAGCGAGATCTCCATGTTCTGGGCCTGAGCTCATAGGTGTCGGGTGCAAACAGCAACTGGGTCTGCGCCTTCTCCTTACACCCTCGTGCTGGAGCAGTGGCAAGGATCTGGGGAAAGCAGAATGCGTGCCCCGCGGATGGGTAAGAGCACTTGTGAGAAAAGGAGAGAGGAGCCTCCCCTCCAGCTCTTCTTGCAACAAGGGCAAACGCTCTTGCTGCATGAGAATTGAGCCTGCAGAAGGCAGCTCAGGTCCTCCTCAAGCAGGTGCCAAGGGTTGGCTCTGCTCCTAAAGCCTCCCTTGGCACCTGCAGGTTGGCCTGAGAAAAAAAAAAATTATTTCCCCTATATCTACCCCTATTGCTCCTTGCTTAGCTAGGGGCTGGCTGTGCCCAACAGAGACGTGAGGGGTCAAAATGTATTCTGCGGGACACCCCCTTAATGTGCTCATTTTATATAAGGAGCATGGGGTGCCATGCATCTCTCCCCTTCAGCCGCAGGACATGGTTAATTTGCTGTCTATTGATTTATAGTTTCCAAGCTTTCACCACAAGGAAAAAGGCTAGAGTCTGTTTTTTTTGCTGTTTAGGAAAGCAAGGATAAGCCCAAATTGTGCTCTTACATGTCTTATCCAGCTCAACAGTGTTTCAGATAAAAATGCATATGGTATTCTGCATAATTGCACTGTTTTCTCCTCACTCGCCAGTACAAATTGTAGGGTTCTTTGTTTTAAATACCACCGGGCCCGAGAGCACGCTCATTGGAACAGCCGATATCAAACACACTGTGAATTCAGAATTAGTCATTTGTTTCAGCTACTTACACAGATGAAAACTGGCTTCTCTGAAGGGAAAATGAGTTGCGTTCTTCAGGTTGCAGAGATTTCCTCCTCCCAATCCCTGTGTGTTACCAAGAGGTGAGGCACAGTTGATGAGGCATATTTTAGACAGGCTGGTTTTTGTTTCAGAGTGTGCATCTAGTTGAAAATGCCTATAAAATGAAAATATAGTAGGGCCATGCCTGGACATCTAAAGATATATTACCAAATGCTAATTTTCTTCGAATTAAAAGATACTGAAAACTGTGTTACAATATAATACATTTTCAAAAATATGAGAAGACTCATTGAAAATGTGCTCCAGCCTCTCCATGGTACCGTCAGTGCAGACAATTAGGAATGGTGCTGAGACACAAGTCCATTAGCTGCTCTTCATATTGCACTACTATGATAGCACTTTATCCCCCATTGGCTAGTTAGAACAGGTGTCTGCATTTCAACAATTATATCATATCTCTATATATACCTATATACAGATATAGATATTGAGATATATAGATATAAATATGTGTGTGTGTATGTGTGTGTGTGTGCAGGTGACTTTTCTCACCCTACAAATCCTTCAACAGCAACTGACAATAATGTCACAAACAGAGCATAATTGCTATGTAGAAGGCTATACGTGGAAGTCTTTTTTTTCTAATTGAGAAGTAATGTTTTCAGACTTAACTTTATGCTGTCTTGTTTATTTATGCCTGCCAAGCCCTAGGCAGATCTGTTGTCCCTTCAGAGATCAGTTAACCCAAAGACAGTCAACCCATAGCTTGCGGCATAGATAACCACTGTGGGGTACGCATCTGGTAGGTGATAGAGAAGGGAACAGCAACAGATAAGGTAGGGAAGGGGATTGGAGGGCATTTGAAGAGGGTACAGGGCTTACCCTACGTTACTCCTGCCAAAAAGGCTGGCCTCGACTGAATTCTAGTCAATCCCCTTACCAACAATGCAGGATCAATTATACCTGAACCATCTTCAAGATGAACCTCTAACCTGTTTTTAAAAGCCTCCAAAAATGGAGACTCCACAGTTTTCCTAGGCAATTTGTTGTAGCACTTAGCTATGCTTAGAAGTTAAAAGAAAATGTCTAATATTCAACCTAAATCTCTCATGTTGCAATTTAAGTATGTTGCTTCTTGCCCTATTCCCTGTGGGTATGGAAAACAATTGTAGAATCACTGAAAATGGGAGTTGGAAGGGACCTCAGGAGGTCACATCCAGTCCATCCCCTTAATCAAAGCAGGACCAGCCCCAACTACATCATCGCAGACAAGGCTTTGTCTAGCTGGGTCTTAAAAACCTCCAAGGATGGAGATGCCACCACCTCTCTGGGTAACCTGTTCTAGTGCTTCACCACCCTCCTAGTGAGAACGTTTTTCCTACTATCTAACCTAAACTTCCCTTGCTGCAACTGGAGCCCATTGCTCCTTGTTCTGCCATCTGCCCCCACTGACAATGGTCCAGCTCCATCCTCTTTGGACCCCCCTGCAGGGAGTTGAAGGTTGCTATTCAATCCTCTCTTGGTCTTCTCTTCTCCAGACTAAATAAGCCCAGTTCCCTCAGCCTGTCCTCACAAGTCATGTTCCCCAACCGCCTAACCACTTTTGTTGCCCTCCGCTGGACTCTCTCCAATTTGTCCACATCTTTTATATAGTGGGGGGCCCAAAACTGGACACAGGACTCCAGAGGTGGCCCCACCAGTGCCAAATAATCACTTCCCTCGATCTGCTGGCAACGCTCCCACTAATGCAGCCCAGGATGCCGTCAGCCTTCTTCACACTGTTGGCTCATATTCAGCTTAGCATCCACTGTAACCCCCATGTCCTTTGCTGCAGAGCTGCTGCTTAGCCAGTCAGTCCCAGCTTGTACTAGTCATGGGGCTGTTCTGTCCTAAGTGCAGGACTTTGCACTTGTCCTTGTTGAACCTCATGCAATTTCCTTTGGTCCAATTCTCCAATTTTCAAGGTCTCTCTGAATCCTCACCCTACTCTCCAGTGTATCTAGTACTCCCCCTAGTTTGGTGTTATCCACAAACTTGGTGAGGATGCACTCTATCCCAGCTTCCAGGTTGTTGATGAAATATAGCAGTTGCTGTTTAAGGAGAGCTGAGAGGTGGGACCTGAACCCACAATCCCTGGATCAAGGGACCAGTGCCTTGTCCATTAGGCACAAACTATTTATTAAACTTCCTCTTTGCAGCAACCTTTTATATATTCGAAGACCGTTACCATCTCTTTCTTTTGGCTCCTTTCCACTCCATGCCCTCCCCCCAGACCAAAAAAATCTAAACCTTTTCTCATGTATCATGTTTTCTTTACCTGTGATCATTTTTATTGCTCTCCTGGGGGCGCTCTCCAACTGGCTTGCATCTTTCTTGAAGTGAATGTAGTTCCCCAGTTGAGGTCTTACCAAGTGCTGAGTAGACCAGAAGGATTACTCCAAATGGCTGACGTATAAAAATGCTTGCTTATATGTCCCAGGATGAGATCTGTACTTTTCTCAACTTTATGACACTGTTGAGTCTCAGCTGATTCACTAACCCCAGCTGCTTTTTTTTCAGAACTGCTGCCTAGCTAGTCATTCCCCATCTTGTGTTTGTGCAGCTGCTGTTCCTACGCAAGTGTAGGACTTTGCACTTGTCCTTATTAGAATGGCATCCAATTTATTTCATTTATTTTTCCAATTTCTCAGGATTATTTTGAATGTTAATCCTGTTCTCCAAAGTGCTCAACTGGGATATATTGCAGGCATCATCTGAAAGTTTAATAAGTATACTGTCTAGTCAATTATCCAAGTTGCTAATAAAAAGCATTGATTAGTACCAGGCCTACGACAGATTCCCTGCACAACCCTATTTGATGCATCCTTCCAGTTTGGCAGGAAACCACTGACAGCTATGATATAAGGATTGCTTTCCAACTGGTTATACAACTGCCTCAGTAGTTTGATATTCCCTTAGACTGCTTATGAGAAAGTCATGAGACAGAGTCAAGTAGCTTACCAATGTCAAGATATTTTGCAACTACTGCTTCTTTCCTAACCTTTTTGTTTTTTTTAATTCTGTCTTAGAAGGACAATGGGTTGATTCGACAGGATTTGTTTTTGTCAGACCCATGTTGGCTGTTTATCACCTTGTTACCTTTCAAATATACATAAACAGGTTATTTGTTCCAGTATTTTTCTGGGAATTGAAATAAAACTAACCAGTCTCGTATTCCCTAGGTCCTCCTGTTTCTACATTTCAAAAGACAGGCACTTTGTTTGCCCTTTTCCAGTCTTCTGGCACCTCGTCTGCCCTCCGTGCGCTCTCAAAAACGATCGCTAGTGGCTTCGAGATTGCTTCAGCCAGATCCCCAAGTATTCTGGGGTAAATTTCACCAGGCCCAGCTAATTTGAAAATGACTAATTTATCCAAGTATGTTCTGTTCTCTCCCTCTTTCAGCCCAAGTTGTCCAATGTCACCAACACTGATCCCAATTGGCTTCTTTTTTTTTTTTTTTTTTTGTGAAGCCCGATACAAAAAGTATTAAATCATTCAGCTTCATCCATTATTAGTTTTCCCTCCCCGTTGAGCTTGAGACCAACTCTTCCCTTGGTCTTCCTCTTCCTGGTACCATACTTCTAAAACTGCAACTGTTTGTTCCACTTCCTGTTGCTTGCTAGTTGCATCTCATTTTGTGCCTCAGCCTTTCCGACATTTATCCCCATGCATTCGACTCCTTCTGAACAGTGTTATTAACTTTTTTTTAGTTGCAGCAGTTACAGACGGGAGATTGTAAAGGACAGGACATTTCGGTGTTCGCTGTGCCCCAGGGTGTAAATGCTTTGATTTGCAACACTAGATACGTGCACTCCAAAGGAGTCTAAAAGCATTTCAGTTCTCCGGAGACTTGCAAATGGTGAGAGAGAGCTGTACACCAGGCTGTAGTATATCACATAAAACATCACATACTCCTCAGAAAAGCTCAGTGAATCCTAAATAGGTTTCACAAACCCAACTAAGACCGCTGGGAGTTTTGCCTGAGCAAGAGATATAAGACTGGACCTGATGATGCTGAATCCTATCAATTCTTTTACTACAACACCAGGCATGTAATGAAAGGTTTAATAACTTAGTTTTAGCAGCTCCCCAAAACCTTGAATCTAAATCACAAGGAACTAGTGTGTCAGGATTGAACGACTGATGCTTAAAACCACAAATACACATTCTTTTGTCCAACATCAGGGAAAATTAACTAGCGGTCACATAATAACAAGGCTTCCTGGTAGATCACGTACTATGAAACTTACCTTTACATTTTAAATTTCCTGGAGCAGGGATTAGCATTTATCACACTTGTACGGTGCTTAGAGTAATAGAATGACGACTTGGTTGAATCTTCCTCGTGCTGCTGCAGCATAAGTGTGAACTAATTATTCCTAATCCTTCACACTCCAAAAGAGCCCTGTGAAGAGAAGCTAGAGCATTTGTAACAGTTTGCAAGGGGCTGTTTAAGTGTTTCCTGATTCACTTTGAGCAGGAAGGGGAAGGTGCTACTGATGTCAATGAACACAGCTCTCTTATGAGAAAGTATTACTTACATGAATAAAGACTGCAAAATTAGACAACCAGTAATTAAGGACCTGGCTGATAAATTTGGACCGAGGAGCGATGGTACAATTAGGTAATTTGCTAATTGCATTGAAGAATTAGGTATTAAAAAGTAGAATGTCTCTTTTTTTTTGGTTTTAAGTTCCTAAATACGTACATCTGTCTTGGTAGCACAGAGCTGATATATTCTGAAGAAGATAAAGACTTGTTAAGGACTAAGGGACAGATATTTTAGTGCTCAAGTACTTTTAAAAAAATCCGCCTCTAAGGCCCTTTGCATTTGATAGGAGTCTTGCTAATGAGACAGGCAATTCTCCCATTAATTCCAAGGGCCCAAATCCTTGGCTGGCTAAATTGCTTCCCTTCACTGTCATCCCCATTTACATCAGCCCAGCAGGAGCTGTAGCAGAGATGGGACCAGTATGCAATAAGCCCCATAGTCATTAATAAGACAGCTGAACTTAGCATGATTAATCAGAGTAGATGCTCTATAGTCCCGGCAAGGGAAGGCTACAATCTGTTACAGGTGGAAAACCAGGGTCATTTCACAGACCAGTAAAACAGTTCTATGACATGCATTCACTTACAAGCAGATCTAACCCAGAAGCTTTACCTGTCTGGGATTTCCAAGCCCCGTCTATAAACCTCTCTTTATACGGTGCTAACCGTTCTCAGTGAAAAACAGCTAAGCATCAGCAACATTAGGATCTGGTCACAATCCTTCCTGTAGTCTTTTTTTTTTTAAAAAGCATTCAAGATCCTTGCTTTAAAAAAAATCCCATTCAACAGATTCTTGCCCAAGATGCAATGAGCCAGATTCCTTCCTCTGCTGATTTCATACTTCCCCGATGGCGCTATGGCCAGAACCGGGCCTCGTGATGAGCAGAGCATTTTCCCGAAGTGGGGAACTGGCTCCCACAGCCACTTCTCTCCCTACCCAGGCACAAAGAGCAAGTCAGGGGAGCGTGAAACATCCCTGCACTTTATTTAAATTCTTAGCGGCCCAATGATCCATTTAGGATTGGAGCCACCTGATACAAGTCAAGGCAGCCTTGAGGCTGAATTATATCCATGGTCTATCTTTCTTGTCCAATTGATTCAAGCAGATTGGTAATATATCTGCTATGGTGTTAAATAGTTAAACAAGAGCACTTTGTTAGTGCTTTCTGTATATTCATCTCATTCTGATGAAAGTTAAATTAAGAAATCAATTTTTCAAATCTTATCACAGGCATAAAAATTCTCTTCATTATCCAGGTGGAAGCACTTTGAGCACTGAGATTACTTCAGAACGCAGAGTTAATAATAATTGTGCCTTGACTTCATCATGATGTTTTATTTCTTACACATTCATTTGGATGAAGTGTTGACAATCTGACTCAGTGCTGAACAGGTCTACCGGCTACCCAGCATCAGCTTCTTAAGGGGCACTTTAAAAGATATTAGGTCAAAGCACTACTCATTAAGCAGGTTCATTTTAGTCAGCTCCAAAAAGATTCATGCATTTGTGCTATTACCTGTACATGATATGCACTAGCTTATATTTGGTCTGAACCAATCTTCACTGAAGATTTTAATTCATTGATTTTCATTTTTAATTCATTGATTTTAATTGGAACTGGATCAGAGGGCATATAAGGGTTATTGCTTGGAATACATAAGCAACATAGATTTCTCTTCTGGGCATATTTAAATGTTGTGATTATAATTGTGGCAACATACAGTATACAGGCACTTCTCAAATTAGTTTATCACACACAAATACTGACCATAAGGTATATTTTCTCTATACAAGAGGAGACTGCAATCATGTTGTATTATTAAGCTTTGTAATCCACTGTCATAGAGCACTTTCAATTGCACAATGAAAAACCCACAGTCTTGGAAACGGGCGGTTTAAATGTAAGAAGCTCGAAGGGATGTATGCAATCCAAAGCTGCTTCTAAATCAGCGCACAAGTAATCTCAGCTGCAAAGTCCAAGCCTTTGTCAAAAATGTGTTCACGTGCTACACTCATGAAGATACATTCACTATCTGGATAGATAGCCCTCTAAATGGATGTACTTATGTATGTATTAGTCTCACATGATTCCTGCTCAGTTTGACTATAAGTGTATGTAACGTGACTTAGATATTTGGAAAAAAAATAATGTTCATTGTGAGGAATAGGGTTCCTAGAGTGTATGTTCAGTTGGATGCTGTCTGTAAACAAAAAAAAATGTGCATGTGCAAACACTGTCATTTCTGTTTTTCATTTAAATGGTTTCACTTCGCATTGTGCTGTGACAAATAAATGTTATACCTGTGTGAAACCACTGGGTTGCCCAACTGGTAAATGTTATTCCGTACAACTTTAGTAACGCAGCTCTGTAAAAGCAGTCCCGGTTTTGGACTTTGGACTTGATCCGCTTGTATTTTAGATGAGAAGCTTTTAATCAGTCTTTCCTTATTTGTCACTTGTGGAAATAGTAAACACAACTTCAGTCTCATCTGAAAATCTCAGCACTTAGCATGTTTCGTTTCAGAAACGAATGGCAATAACAGCAGAACCGAAATGTTCCAAGATACCGGTTATGTCTACGATTGTGGAGGACGGGTTCCTAAAACCGGGATCTGTCGCATGAATTCATATGGTGGGGGTAGGACAGCTTATTTTACTGCTGGTATTCTGTGATTTGATGGCAAAGGTCCCCCGGATTTCTAGGATAGTTGCCCTGAGACTATACCAGGTACACCAAACATTGGATTCCCTCTTGAGCCTTGTGATCTTTAGAGCAAAAATCTCCAGGCGGCTGGTTAAATGCTCAAGAAAATCTATCCAGAACACCAATATTGTAAGTATTCCTCAGAGTGCTGAACTGCAGACAACTTGGCAGGTATCCAGTCTTGATGTAGCATCCGCTGCTGGGGTTTTAAATCCATAAGTGACTAGTCGTGAGAGAGGGAGTTTTGCATTCTCTTGTTCGAGCCAAATACACCCATAATTCACTTCGATGTGTCAGCAGTATTTATTTATTCCTGCCAGGTATTGATAGAAAGCTTTTCTGGAAGCAAGAATGAAAACGCAGTAAGATGAATTTTAGAAAGCAAATAATTGGGATTTCTCATGAACTGACCCAAGTCCAGCTTAAAAAGATAGAAAATGTGGGACTTGGGATAAAGTTCTTGGGGCAAAATTCCAGGTTTCTGAAGCCTGACAGTACCAATTCCTAGTTTTGCTATGGACTTCATGTCTGACTATGAGCAATGCTTAATTTCTCTCTTCCTCAGTTCACCCATCTGTAAAATGGGAGGTTAGCTTTTTGCTCCGCCTAGCCTCTTTTGGGCTAGGCTTGTACCTAAATTGCTTTTCAGAGCAAGGACTGTTCTTATAAGGTCTAGCATGCTTGAACCCTGATCTTAGGGTTTCTAAACACATCTGTAGCATAAATAAAGGAAAACTTCATACTAAGGATGATTTTTCTTGAAGAATTCATGAACAGATGTTGCTTTCTTATCAGACTCAACTGGGGAAGTCTAGTCCTCGCCCTGAGGCCTATCATAATAGCTAACAGACAAAAGATTGAGCATACTTACTGCTACAATTAAAAACCTAATTGAGTAAGATGAATAGCAAAAAGCTTGTAGGGGTGGATGGGGGAATGCATCTCTATTGAGAAGAGAAAATGGGGTATAACCTCTGCAAACAGAAGACAGAAAGATTGCAAATGTGGTTGAGTAGAAAGTGATAGACTTGATCAATATAAGGCCACCACACTCCTTTCAATGTTATGCTAACAATCCACTTTCAATGTCAGAGTTCCCACCTTGTATTAATCATTTTCCCCCAATAATGTTCCTTTTAGTGCTTAGTTGGTTTCCATACAAATCCACTGATGGCTTTTCATTCATTTTTCATAGACTTTGCTATCAGTCAGGGGTATTTACATAACTTGATGGAAGTGTCAGCTGTACTGAATTATGTTCTGCATAGGCCCGAAGTCATTTCTCCCTTGCTGTTAATGAGAAATAACAGTCTGCATCAGGTAAATGTAAGAGCTGTAATAGCTTTATCAAGTCACCTTAGTTCTTTTGGCAGGTGGAGGAAGTTCTCAAAACTTTTTCAGACCATGACCCCATGTGGTTGAGTGACTGAACCCCTCCTTGCAGTGTCCCTTAGCACAGTGAGAGCACAGGTCCCACTTAACCCTCTGTCTGAGGCACACAGCTTGTGCTGCATTGCGATACCATGGGGTCTGCCAGCTCCCGACCCCACATAAGGAGTCACAAAATAAACTACCACACTGCACTCAGACAGCACCTCAGTGCTTAATTCCTTACACCATTTCCCATTATTGCGTATGAAAACCGCTAGGAGAGTTGTTCCAATGATGACTATGTGCCCCTACTAGCATCTGAGGAAGATGCATTTCAGCTAATTAAGCAAGTGTTCTTGAGAAAGTATTTTCTGGGAAATACTGGAGTACAAAAAAGGACTAAAATCTAAACCCTTTCATGCCCTAAAAAAAAACAAAAAAACCCATTGGAAATCACAGGTGGCTTCTCTTGAAAGAGCCACTAGTACCATTTGCGATCCAGTTCTCAGTACCCACCATAAGTCGGACAATTACCTACAGTGTTTATCTCCACAAAGTTAAGGCACTCTCAGAGAACATTTGAAAAACCTGTTTAACCTAACCTCCCTAGACCTAAAAGTCACTTAACTCTAGGAAACAATGGGCAGCGCTTCCTTGTGATGTATCTACGTCAAGCTGGGCAATTATTTTGGGCTTCCTGAGTTTTGGCAAGCCATTGAGGGCTGCATGACAGGCAGCCCAGAGCAGATAACTATTAATTTTCTAAATTTTTTAGGGGCCCCGCAGGCCAGATAGAATGGCCTGGTGGGCTGCATCCGGCCCCCGGGCCGCATTTTGCCCACCCTTGATCTACATATTGACTATTTAACCATGCAGTAAACATCTTAACGTCTACATGTGCACCTCTATTAGTGCACACAAAACTAATAAACTCTGCAGCAGGGTAGGACTTGTAAATACAAGCCCTACCCTGCATGTGTAGATGCCAGGTCAGCTGGCTGGGGCATGAGGGTGCTTCAGTATGGGGGCTTCATTGGGAAGCTCATGCCCCAGCCAGCCCCTCTGCAGCACATTGAGCCAGGTCGGAGCAGCCCTGGGCTGGCAGGCTGAACCCCGATGCTCCCTGCCCACTGGGGCTGCTGTGACCTGGCTCAATGTGCTGCAATCCAGGCGCACATGTAAACTGCACGCCTGAGAGCAATAAACTCGGGAGCAATAAGCTCTGGAGTTTATTGCTGCACATTAATGGTACGTGTAAATGTGCCCCCTGAATCCGAATACAAGCATAACAGCTGGCTTCTCTTTACATGACAGGACAGACTTGAACTCCGTCTGCCTACACTTAAATTCTGCAAAGAAGCAATTTGAAGCACTTGGACCCAAAATCTTCAAAGAGGTTTAGGTTCTTAACTGCCATTGAGGTCACTGGGTCTGGGACCCTTCTTGGCTATTCACAAAAACCACTAAATAGGTGTTATTAGGCAACTGTGTCATCTCACTGAAGTCAAAGGTTCGCAGGCTTCTTTGGGTCTCTACAGAGCATCCTTCTACACATCAGCCACACAGACAGAACTGCCCCATTGCAAGGAACAGACAACTGACAACCGGGGATGGGGGTTTCTACAGCACAGGAATAAATGAGATCCTTTATCCAGATTCCCTTCTCCCCCGGTAGGCTGACTTTGTTTTGTTGCTTGAGCAGCCAAGCTACATAGGCTTCCGTATCGAAACCATTTTCATCTGCTCCCTGAAGACGTTTGACCTCTGGCACCAGTGTTCACAGTTCTCCCCTCAGTGCCCCTCTGCACTGTAACTACAGGGAGCTGGGTTGCGTTTCTAGCTCTTTGGCTGCTTGAGCCCACTGAAGTCCAGGTCCCCTGTCTTGCCCTCTATCAAGAGGACTGGATGTGGCCACAGAGGTCCTGAGCTTTGCTTTTTTTTCACTCAAGTTCCCATGGAGGCCCCAAATATAAAAGCAGAACCCAAGGGCATTTGTGCACGAGCACCACCAACCCTATGAGTTGCAACCAGGAGGCACAGCTTAAAGACTAAATGGATGGTGAGGAATTTGCTCCTTCCCCTGTAGAATCTTAAATGAAAGATCTCTTTCCAAATTCATTTGATAAATAATCCACTGAGGGTGCAGGGTGGGTGGGGAGCAGGCACTTCTTGACAGACTCAGGAAATAGCCTCTCAAACGACTGCTCTCCGATTTGTCACTGTTTCCTCATAGCTGTTGTTTTATCCATTGAGCCTCATGGGATCAGATGCCAGCCACTGGCTGATTAGCTCACATGAAAGTGGATGCATTTCAAGAGGTTTGGGGTGACGTATGAAGTCTCATTACAGTTTATTAGCAGCGCTTTCTTCCGATGCAGAGCAAGCAAGTTGAGTTGCTCTCAGGAAGTCAGAATAAGGTCCAAAGAGTCTCCACTTCTGGAGACTGGCCTTCATCACCGATGTAGAGCCTCACCTTGTGGCTTCCACTTCCCCTCCCAAAGCCACCATAAACATCAGCCCCAGCTTTCTCCTGAAATGGGCTATTTGTGAGGTTTTCTCTGTAGACCTCTTGTCTTCCTCCCCATCTCTCTGCCACAGAGAAGCCCATCAATACTCGTTCTTGAACTGGAGCCAATTGACAGCTAAACTGAGTTAAGAGGCCAGTAAGTTATGGCACTATCCCCTGACACTGGCAGTTGCAAAAGGAGCCACATCAGACAGTAGCCTCACTTTTATCCTCACTGGATAAGGGCACGTTCTTCAAGAGGATCTGCAGGCACATCCGTTTCAGAGACCCAACCTCAGACTCCAGCTTCATTAGGTTGGATGCCCCCACACTGAGGCCTGCAAAGCTGGACAACACCTGAAAATCTGGGCCTCTTTTTGTTTTAAAAAAAAATGATTAGTACAAAATATTGGACCCAAGTCACTGTGCTGAATTGGCTGACCATGCTACAATTCAGGCAGTAACGACTTAAACATTATTTTTTTTTGGTGGCTAAGTAGGAACACAAGACTTGTCACTTAATTAGACACAGTTGAGACCCCTTAAAAAAAAAATGGTGCCTAGTAGCCCGAATTAAATATTGAATCCTAGAGCCAAATAAATAAATAAATACAATCAGAGCTTACTGAAAGACCAGCAAACACTAGAAGATAATTGCATCATGAAGTTCTAGTACATCTAAGCCTTTGAATGGAGTTAAGAGGACACTGCATGCAGAAGAAATTAGATCCTGAAGCTGCTTTTCATACAGGTAAGCAAAAAACTGATCAACGCAACACTCAAGGCATCATAAAGGAATAGCAGGTAGTAGGGTAGGATGTTTTACAAACCAGAAGGCATCACAGATGGAATCGGTGCCTGCTACCAGCACTGGCACAGTAATGCATCAAGAGGCAAAGAGCTAGATCTGCTCGAGGAAAGAGCTGCCTCCAGTGCGGCAAGAAGCAAACTGTGCAGGGATGTTTCAGTATTACTCAGTTCTCATTCAAGATTTGGGTTTTTTCCCTTTTAAAAGGAAAAATGTTGTCAGTGCAAGTGCTTGGTGGTTTTGTTTTCTGACCCACTGAACTGAAAATGTTTGTGAATTTTAGTTAAACAGATACAAATTAATTCAGTTCAGTGCGTGGTACTCTCTCCTACCTTGGGGGTCTTCAAGAGGAGGCTGGACAGATATTTGGCTGGGGTGATATGATCCTGGCACCCGTTCCTGCCCGGGGCAGGGGGTTGGACCTGATGATCTGTTTAGGTCCCTTCCGACCCTAAGTACTATGATACTATGATATGTATAAGCCAGGTTAATGAAACCCAGCATTTTTCTTTTTCAAATCATGAGACAGTATTTCTGTTACTAAAGCTGCTGTTTCTATACGTGGTAGACCCAAAAGAGTGCTCTGAGTGAGTAATATTGTGCAGTAATAGAGAGACATACGGGGAGGGCGGGTTTAATTAAATAAAAGCATGATCAACCTCTTAATTGGCTAAGGCTTCAAGCAGACAATAACAAGTGGCTGAAAGAACTGCCATTTCTCTATGAAAGAAAAATGCAACCGAGAGCCAGTCGGTGATTGGAACAAATTGAAAGTGTCCAACTGAAAAACATGTGATACGTGCCATATCCTCACGTATCACAGTCTGAGAGAAGATAACTTCCATTAGAAGACACCTGGAAGAGGGATCATCCCCATGCCCGCGTTCTTCACTCAGCATCAGAACCAGAATGATTAAACTATACGATGGAAGCCATTTGAATCATATCACCTATACAAAGGTATAAGAGAAAGAAAACAACAACCTTATATTGGGATATTTCAGAGTCAGTTCCTAGGAAAAACACAGCTGCCAGTGACAGTTTTCATAATGCTTTGCTTACGAGTCCTCTTGGAAATCTGATGTCCAACAGTCATTTTAAGTACTGTATTAAACCTCCAAATAATGGAGGAGTGGGGGGGAAAAAAAATCAAAGTTTTAACAACAGAAGAAATGCTTAAAAAAACACTACAACATCTGTGCTTTGTTTAGTTTAACAAGGGACTCATTTGTAGCGTATAGAAGACTGCCTGTAGCTGCAATGAGTATCTAATGCAATTGCACACACAGTTTAGACGTTATAAAGGGAAAGCCTGTCTCCCGACTCAGATAACATTAAAGGGAGTTCTCATGGGAGCTGGTAAGGGGTTTAGGACCAAAGCAAGGGGAACAAAAAACAAACCAAAACTAAACTAAAATCAACTCTCAGACATGCAGCCCCCGTAGAGACTCCTTATGGTCTTTAATGAGGCTAGGAACAAGCATTTCACCTTTAGACCGTGCTCCATGCTTTGCCCATTAGGTTCTGTGGATAATGGATTTGATCAGTGGGAAGCGTAGGAGAAGTTACCTTTGTCGTCTATAGCCAAACATTTAACATGCTTCTGGGACTATCCGTGCCGATTCAGTTGCTTATATCGTTGTTAGGTACCAGCTCCATCCAAGCTGGTCAGGAAAGAAAATAATGACAATAAAGTGTCCTTGTGACCCAGCACTCAGTTTGGGCAAGGAAGAGTCATGGTGCTGTCAGCAGACACGCTGGTAGTTTCAAAGTCCTATTTAACCCAACTGCTCCAATTCCAGCGTTTGCGGCCAGAAATAGCAGCGAGGTGCCATAGGGCGAGCGTTGTTCTCTCCCAGGCGTGATACTGGGAAATAGGGGTCGTGCTGTTTCCTTGGCTGTGTCGGAGTCAGACAATCAAATCTGGCAGCTGAACGTTCGTTTAGCCACCGCCACAAAAGTTCAGCTCTCAAAGGGAACAGAGCCGCTAATTCGATTCTGCTGAAGATCATTGTGTATGACTTGTTCAGAGGATAAAATTAGCAGCTGCAGCAGGTCTTCCTAGCACGCTTACAAAAGCTGGTAAGTACCCCTGGGAAAAAATAAAAGGATCAACCTGACACCCCAAAATATAATTTAAGACTAATCATTTGTCCCCAGCTGTTACAGGTTGTGCTGGCCTCTGGTCCACCCCAGGAAAATGAACTTTCACTCCCACTTCCTTCATGCTTTCAGACACAGCTGGCAGGGAGGTGCGGGCCTATTAATTATATTCCTGGTTCGACCTCACAGGTGAAGAGTCCAATTTGTACTTCGACATCTGCCCCTGGCTGCTGCATCAGTGCCACCGCCCGGCATCCCCACGGCGCTGCCGCTCCGACAGCTGTCTTCTCCTTGTCACTTGGAGTGAGGACCACGTGGGAATGTTATTGCTCAGAAGCCTCTGCAGGGAGGCTGTGTGCCAGTAACGCTGACTTGAACAGAGAGCAGCCTCTGAAGTATCTACTGGACTGCAGCCACTGTCAAAGCTTCCTACCAAAAGCCAGCTCGTGTTAAGCAACCCACAGCAGTCATGCACCATCACTGAAGTGACAGCCTGTCAGAGGGAAGTGATGGGCACCAGCGACGCCGTATTCCCCCATGCACCCACCCTCTCGAGGAAGGCAGATCTCGGGCCTTGGCAAGGGAGGCTGGATGGAAGACAGAGCATAGCAGCCTAGACGTTGAGGACAAGGTGGTGCTGTCAGGAGATGGCATGTCCTTGCCTGGCAGAGAAACTGAGCTGTTGCAACTTCCCTGGCGAGGGGCACGAGCTGGGAAGGAGGGGGTGGAGGCCAGGTGCCCAGGTACAGAGCTGCTCAGAGGCACTGAGAGCAAACAGCGGAGCCCTGTAAAAACCCGTCAAGGAAAGTTTCTAGCAGCTCCTCGCCAGTCCCAGTAAAGACTCCGGGGATTGTCCTAGAGAAGAGCAACTGAAAACGGACAGCTTGCTCCTGCACATCACAGCTCATAAGGCATCCCACGGCTCCGATGTGTTGGGTTCAAGTTAAACATGTAAAACTCATGGAAAGAAGGAAAACTAGCACTGCACACAAGGCTTTCTTCCGGGGAGGAGCAGAGTAGTACCGTGCATGTCCCTACCCTATCCCACTCCTGCGTAATGATAGAAAGTGAGGGTTGGAAGGGACCTTGGGAGATCATTGAATCCCACCCCTGCTGAAAGCAGGACCAGCCCCAATGATATTATCCCAGCCAAAGCTTTGTCTAGCTGGGTCTGAAAAGCCTCCAAGGATGGTGACTTCACAACCTCTCTGGGTCACCTGTTTCAGTGCTTTACTACCCTCATTGTGAGAAAGTTTTTCCTAATATCTAACTTAAACTTCCCTGCAGCTTGAGCCCATTGCTCCTTATTCTGTCATCTGCCCCCGCTGAGAGCAGCCCAGCTCCATCCTCTTTGCAGCCCCCCTGCCGGGAGCTGAAGGTTGATATTAAATCCCCTCTCAGTCTTTGTTCCTGCAGACTAAATAAGCCTGGTTCCCTCAGCCTCACAAGTCATGTGCCCCAGCCTCCTAAACATTTTCCTTGCCCTTCGCTGGACTCTCTCCAACTTGTCTACATCCTTTCAGTAGTGGGGGGCTCAAAACTGGACACAGGACTCCAGATGTGGCCTCCCCAGTGCTGAATAGGGGGCAATAATCACGTCCCTTGATCTGCTGGCAATGCTCCTGCTAATGCAGTCCAGTGTGCCATTAGCCTTCTTGGCAACCAGGGCACACTGCTGGCTCATATTCAGCCTACTGTCCACTGTAACCCCCAGGTCCTTTTCTGCAGACCTGTGGCTTAGCCTGTCAGCCCCCAGCCTGTACTGGTACATGGGATTGTTTGGTCTTAAGCATACAACTTTGCACTTCTTCATATTGAATATAATGAAATTTCTGTTGTTCCAACCCTCCAATTTATCGAGGTCTCTCTGAATCCTAGCCCTACCCTCCAGTGTATCTAGTACTCCCCCCAGCATCTGCAAACTTGGTGAGGGTGCACTCCATCCCAGCTTCCAGCTCACTGATGAAGATATTGAACAAAACTGGCCTCAGGACCAACCCCCGGGGTACTCCATTGGATACCAGCTGCCAACAAGACATCTTGCCATTGATTACTACCCTGTGAGCCCAATGATCCAGCCAATTTTCGATCCATTTTACAATCCATTCATCCAACCTGTACTTCCTTAGCTTGTTTGCAAGAATGTTGTGGGAGACCATCTCAAAAGACCCCCTGAAGTCAAGGTATATCACATCCACTGCTCTCCCTATATCCACAGAGCCAGTCATCCCATCATAGAAGGTAATCAGGTTGGTAATGCCAACTGCTTGAGACTATGGGCCTTCTGGAGAGGCTGGTGGATTCACAGCTTCCAGTATTACTTCCAGGGACAGCAGTCATTGAGGTCTAGCACTTATCCAAGTCGGACAAGCTCGAAGAGAGAATAGCGCCATTCTTTAGGTGTTCAAAGCAGCCAAGTGACGTGAACTATTGTTTTCAACAGACATCTCCCGTACAGAACAGTCCGGCAGCCCGTACACTGTGTACACAGACCAGGCATAGCACACGAAAGACCTGCGTGGACACCTTTCATACAGTATCAGTCTGCCCTGACCCAGGTCTGGACAGTCAGCAATGTCTCAATCACCCATTCAGTCAAGTGGCCAATTTAGCCACATTTAGCATCACCCCCTACCTCTCCATTGCTGGGGGCCTCTAAAGCAACTGGCTCTCTTGGTTGTGCCCAAAAAACACCCAAGGATTAGAGGCTGCACAATGGAAGAGGATTAGTTTCAATCCAAGCGGTGTAAAAATGCAGACAGGATTATGCTGTACTAGTTTAGTCGCGCTCTTATTTAATTGTAAGGGACCTGAAAAGAGAATCTTTAGGAAAATTACCTTCCTCACCTACAGTGTAATGGGTTGCTTTGTTCTACCGGCAATACAATGTGCAGCTTTCCAACCAAAGACCTCTGATATTTTAGCAAGCTTTTTTTCCTTTTAAAGAACCAGTTAGCCGTTTGCCAATAATCCTGGACAGAGCTCTATATTTACTCCTAATTAACCAAGATGACAAGAATTCAAGTACAAATTGCTCTTACAAATTAAAGGTTACCCAGACACTGATGTCAGGCTTTGAAATAGCTTTGGGTGGTGTTACGCATGAAAAATCATCATAGCTTAACTAAAAAAGGAAACATCAGTTTCCACATAAAATGCCAATTTCTACATCTAAAACTTGGAGACTTCTTTTGGTAGACAAAAAAAAACCTCTCCCCCTGCAAAGAGGAGGATTAGGGCTATAAAATATTCATTCCTCCCCTTCTGCTGGGAATGTAGATGAATTTGTTGTCCATTTTTCACATTCAGATAACCACAAAGGCAAACAAATAAATAAATAAAAATTAAACACAAATATAGCCTGGCAGCCCAAAAGTGTCAACTGTTTTGCAATGATTTCTTCCCCCTTCCCAACTCACACCTCCCTTTATAGACATCTAAGATCTCATTAGTATTCAGCAAATTCCCCCTGCATAGCAGGGAGGATCTTAAGTCTCCAGCACTGCGTGGAAAGCAGAAACCTGACCCTGAGAGATGCTTGAACAAATGGTTTGGGGACATATAAAATAAATGACAAATTGTCTCCTGCCCAACTGCATCTTATGTTGCTGCTCTGTGACCCAGAGGTCTGGCTATTAAAAGGATGGTGTTCTTCAGAGGGACTATTTCAATTAATCGAGTGTAGGTGGACACTGTACATGAGCAAGATTTGGGGGCCTGCAGACAGAAAATGGTGCGACACAAAGGGCTCCTGCATTTAGTTTCTTGTCATTTGTTCTTCTTCTGGCCCTGGGCATGACCGTAAACTGCATCCGACTGGAGGGCCTGGTGGCAATGTGGTGGGGCTACTTGTGGCAGGATAGCTCCTATCAAATGCTGTATTGTCTACTGTTGCAACCTTCGGCGTAAGGTCAATATAGGGTACCTTAAAACCCTAGCCCCCACTGCCTTGTGGGTACTCCTTGGTTGGAGAAAGGCTAAGGGCCACCACCCTGAACGTCTGGACTCGGTCTGGCCTTTGGACTCCGTCTCAGTGGTCTAAAGGGGGGGCGGTGGGTCTAGGGCAGCCTCCACTCCTCCATACTCTTGTCATGCGCGTTGAAGGTCTTGGCATGACAGCTGCAGGACTCCAGACAAGCAGATTCATCAGGCACCTAACTAGATCTCCTACCTCAACCATGGATCCAGAAGATGGATGGTTGCCTACTATTACTTGGTTCTTCTTACACAAATTACTCAGGTTTCCAGCTCCAGCTGGATTTTTGGTTTTGGTTCACACTGAACTGGGTCCTATTCCTTCTGGTTCTTTGGGATTTGTATAGACTGGGGAATGGGAGCCCCGTCTACCACCCAGGCACATGCATGGAGCTGAAGACAGAGATGCTACAGTCCTCCACTCCCTCTTCACACACAACCCCTGCCAACACCATCCCCTCAAAGTGAATAGTATAGTCTACACTTCCAAATGGCAAGTCAGAGATTTCCCTATTAACGTATTTTCCTCTACACTTTTGCCCAGGCACAAACGGGCCAGAGGTAATTACAAGCCTTGCCTGAGGCTCCATGCCAAGTAAGTATCAAGCTACTAGATCACATTACCTCGCTTAGAGAACTACAGAAACCAGGGGAAATTCCCATTACAAGTTCATCACTATAGCATACAGCAGCTAATATCGTCAAGCCCAGTTTCCTTCAAAACCATACTCCAAACCTAGCAGCAAGGATACTGAGCTCATAGGGTCCAATCCCCTACCCATAATGGATCAAGAGCATCCTATTTGTAGCAGATGAGGACAGCGAAAGGGAGCCACGTTTTGTTTCCAGCTCCTGCTCTGATCACCACAGAGCTGTTTTATTACGATCCTCCGCCGTCAGCATTGCTCTTTAATACAGAGAAATGAGGGGAAGAAGTCGAAGTTCAGACTGATTGCGCAAGTGTTGGTCCTTGAGATCGCCATGCTGGTGCAAAAAATTAAACGCCAAAGCATTTTCCTGCTGCAGGAACTAAAAGACTTGTTAGCTTCAGATTTCTTGAAACAAAAAAGTAGAGGCAAAGTGTTCAGATGATGCTTCTCAGCCTTATTTTCAGAGCTTTTGCTTTGCAGGAACTCCCGGCACAAGCAATTCTGCAGAGCAGTTATGCACTTTGAAGATGTGAAGCTCACAACGAAGGTTCCCGGCTAATAAAAATGCATTAGATACAGCAATGAAAGTTAATTGTAATGATCAGCAGTTCCCCGTCTTGGGCATGGCTCATGCCCCAGAGACCACAGCACTTGGTAAGTTAACCCAGGCTAAACTAACTCATTATGAGCCCAGTCCAAAGGCTGTCAAGCCAATAGGAACTTGACAGCAACCTCAGGCTCTTTGTGCCTTACGCAGCCCATTTGAAAAACTTTTAAGAAAAGTGGTCACCTCAAGCCAAATGCAGCATCTAAGCCAAGGTCTCCTCTTCCTTTTCCAAAGAAAACCTGAACAAGTGGGGAGTCAACTCAGAGGTATACTAAAGCCTCAAAATTAATGAGAGGTTCAAAATTAGGAGATGTGGGCTGCAGATACAAGGTACGCTGCTGTGTCAGGTCTTTGTCCTGAGCCAAGATTTTAATCTAAGTCAATGGTCAGACTTTGTGGGGCTTTTTATGTGAGCAAACCCAACTTTTCAAGTTTGCTTAGATGGAAGTACTAATAATACAATCACCCAACACCTTCAGTTTAAGAAGCTAGCACTATTTTCATATTTGAGCCTCAAAATTATGTGTCGTCCAAAGAGTAGATGGGTCAATGAGTGCAGAGGTCCATCACCTTGACCGAGGCAACCCCAAAACAGAGATCTGGAGCCAGGAACAGGAATCAACTCTCAAAGCTCACGTTTCAACCACAGTTCAAGAAACCCGATTCAGAGCCATTGCACTCTTATCACACCATAGCACCAATTTCTGCGCATTTTCTCCCATCCCTCCCCACCCGTCCCTACACATTTGTTCCACATAAATGCCTAATGACATTCACTTGCGGGCTCTCTTTGATATTCCATGTCACTAATGTTTAAAAATACACTCTAATGACTCACGTCTCTTTATATGACAAGGCATGTCAGCGAGCTGTTATGACTCAGGCGCAACTGAAATGATGTACTCTCCAGACTTTCCCCTTGGTAGGGGTGGGACAGTAGCTTTGCAGCTCTTAATGGCAGCCTGCAATTTCCACAAATATATATGCATCAGTAAATAAGGATGATCCTTGTTCCCGTGCCAGATTGCTGGCTGATCTGACGTCTTCCACAAACCAGGTTAAGAGTCAAACAAGGGCTGTCATTTTCTTTTGTGACACACACCACTCCGAGGTCTAGTTGAGCATCCAGCATCTTTTTTGGAAAAAGCCACAAACAAAACAAAACAACCTCCCCCCCTCAAACAAAACAAGCTATAGCCCCTAAAAGTGTCTGTGGACATGAGGACAGCACAGCAATGTCCTTGCAATTAAATTAGGGTTCACTTCTCAACTGATGTATGTCAATATAGCTTCAAAGAGCGACATCAGCATCATACAGGGAAGAATTTGGCTCCTAAAATATTTCAGGAATGGAGAATTTCTGGATCTCTCTGCAAGAGGAACTATTTGAGAGCCGTGTTTCATTTACAAACTGCAGAAGAACGCTTTGTTTCAGCAGCAAGTGACACCTCAGCACATCCCCAGCTGTTGTCTAGCTGCCTAAGCCCCATCTATGGCATTGCTGGATTCATGCAGACAGGCAGCCTGCGCTACACCGGCTGTTCAGCGAAGACCAGCGATTGCTCCCTGCCTGTCCATGGGAGCGCCCAGGTTTCTTCTCGCAGGAAGAACGTTCTAATTTCTACTTAAAACAGGACAAATCTCACGCTGTGGATGACTAGCGCACCCCAGGCCTATGGTACAGTTATAAAATGTTCCAGCTACCCAGGTCGGGGAGAACAGTTGGTCTGGGATGGGATTGGCCCAGTGTTATCAAGCTGTATTCATGCACTGCGTTAGGGTTTACACAAGAAATAACCAGATTTCTCTCTTTGGAGTCTGAAGGGAATGGAGAAGAGAATGTAAAGGAGGGGGAGAAAAAAAAAGTCCAAAATTTTGCCTTTCTTTAACCACACTGACAGCTTGTCCTTTACCTTAGGAGCCCTGGGTTAAAGTCCTAGCTTTGCCACAAGCTGGATTTTGATGGAATTGCCATAGCCCGTCACAGCTCTCAGCTCACACCCTAAATCTCTTACCGTTTAAGTTACCATCATTAGCTCTTGCCCTTTGGCCAAGGCCCAGAAAAACGAGAGGTTTCCGGTCGTGACTGAGGTACAGCTGGGACTGAACAAGTACAGCGCCTGCCTACACAACATGCATCTTCAGAGGGACATATCTGCACATGGACCAAATCCCACACAAAAATTAGAGTGACCTACATTTTCCAGGTTTTGTTAGGCCCAAGCCATGTACTCGCCGTGGAGGAAATGGAGACGGTACTCTGCTCAGATTGAGCAAATACTTGCTCAATAATTCATATTAGTAAGTCAGTGCCATATGACTGATATGTAGTCATTTAGAAACCAGGAAGCGGCAGACTGTTAAATGAACAAACTCATTTAGATGCTGGCCACCCAACCATCTTAAAGCCACTGTGTTTAGACCATTCTGATATACAACAAAAGCAAAGTTATGTTTTACCAAAGCCAACTAGGAAGCCAAGCAACAGGTTAGGAAGTGTCTATAGAATTATAGTATTTAGTATTAAAAAAAAAAAGACTCAGGCTTTTCCTATTGTTGGCAAGTAACTGGATTTCCTTTTATGTTAGGGATAGCAACAAGGTGGCAATAAAATCGTATCTTCCTTGATATGTAATATCCAGTCTACTTAGTTATCTTGTATAAGCAATATTCTTCAAAGAAGTAGAATCCATATAAATCACGCGTGATCAAGATATGCCTACCAAGATTATACACACACCTGCACACATGCAGAGAGGCTACTTTGAAGTCTCTGGAAAACAGATTAAATGAGCTCTCCGATGAACTGTACCATGAAAAATGTCAAGATCAGGCAAGATTTGATTGAACAGATGAGGATGAAGTGGTATTTACCCAAAAACCAGCCAGTGTGAATGGGAAGCAACAGATCATGTAGCAGTTTTTAGTCCCCATACCGAGACCTCCCTATTCTAATCAGGTTCACCAGGCAAATTGTTATGTGCTCCCAAAACAGGATGATAAGAGGATCATCTGTGTACACTTAATGCACACATCATTACAGTCTTTTTTAGAGCATCCTCGTACTTGTGCATCCTGGCCCATCATCTCTGCCTCTCCTTTTTGCTTGCAGCACTATTAACTGATCCAGTTATCTTCTACCAGGAGAAAGGTATTCTTCCACCACCGCTGTTGAAAGAAGAGAGCGTTCTTGCATTGTGCACAGGAAGAAGCAAGGTTTTGATTTCCGAAATCCCCCCCCAGAAGCCCACACCTGACACTTCAATAAATTAAATCTCTGTTTTCAGAGTCATCCTTTGCAGCTGTTATCATGAGGTAGAGAGGGCCAGAGCACCAAGCCCTATTTTTTCAGATTAGGGCTAGGTACTTGCCATAACCAGAATCAGACAGGGAGCCTGCACAGAGCACTGAGGACCTGCAGGATGTGTTCTTGCAACTCTTACGTGGGAGGCAAGCTGTTACAAGCCCAGCCAGCCGGAGCCTCTGCACAGCCTTCTTGATTAGCCCAACAGCAGAGTGCAACATCCAGCAAGTGAGACACTCCTGTGGCTAGTGTGACCTTTGCTTCCTCCTCATTGTCCAAGTGCCATCTCCCAGCTGGGAGAAGGATGGAAGAAATTTCCCACCACTGCAGCTCAGCGCATGGCGAATAGCAGTGATGAATCCCTTATAACTCCCATAGCACGACAACAGAGAGCCACGCACATGGAGAAGATGCACATTTTGTTCTTCACTCTAAAGGTCCAACCTAAGCTTATACACCAAGTAGACCCAACTTTCTGTGCCCTATGCTAAACTTAGATAGGCACCAGTTAGCATTTGTTAGAACAGAATTAAAACCTGCAATGCAGCCCAAGCCCCTGGCTTCAGCCCTTTTTGTTCAGTAGCTTTATGAAAAAGTAAACGTGTAGAGTGCAGCTAATCTAATGTTCCAGCTAACAGAGTTCTGGAGATGGAGATTTTACATGATTAAGATGGAGGAGGAGGATTGCTGGCCTCAAATGCTAATAGCTTGATTAGCAGAGCAAGGTTTCAAGTTGTATTTCCAAGATCTGTATCTAATGACCAGGCAGGAAAAAAAAGCTGTGATCTCTCCGTGCAGCTTTAATTGCTAAGAGTGATTAGCAATCCTTTGCATACAAGATATTGCAGCAAAGTTTCTCTACCTGGGGGAGAATCCTTTTGCCTTAGGACAAGATAATTTGCAGTCCGCCATAACTCACCCATTCGAGCTTAGAAACTCCAATGACAGACCAAAAATGCCGTCTACAAATCACAGGCTGAAAGACGGTTGTAGGCAGCCTAGGTACAGATCCCAGTTGCCCAAGTGCAAGCCTTTGGCTCCCTAGGTCAGGTGGCACCCAGGCAGCATCTATATGCTTGCCACAGTTCCTTCTTCCTGCATGCAGCTGAAGTCACCCTTGTAAGTCACAATCCAGAAGTGCAATGGAGTGAAGTCAGTGGTCAAGCTCAAAGTTTATATGCAGAGATTTCCATGTGGAAGCAAATGATCCTGGACCTTGTGGGCAGATATCCACAAGGCTCCTTGCTGAAAACCTGGAATCTACTTTGTAAGAGGGAAGATTCGCATACATCGAGTCTCCGCTATGATCTGTTCTTACCCCAAACAGCGTGCAGAAAATAGCCTGCAAAATGCATGACAAGTAGTCCTGGAGCCTGCTTCTGTTGCCTCTTCTGGCTTTCGAGATGCAGCATTCATTGCTCCTAACAGAAAACCGAATTTCCGCTTTCTTCCACTAAGTGCTCTCATTACTGGATGTCTGGGATATTAGCTCTCTCTTAAGGCTCACGCTCATTTTGCTGGAGAATGTTATTCATGTGAGCAGAATGAATTATCCCCAAATTTCTCAGCACAAAGCCATCATTTTCAATTACTATATCATGCTGGGCATTGTCACTGAACATGCATTTAGTATAATTAGTCATTAGATTAGTGGCATGAAGGAGAATACATTAAAGCACTGGTTGCACACACTCACTTACGGATGCAGGCAAAATTATGCATATTTATTCGTCAACTAAACACATTGTGGTAGAGCTGACAAAAATCCATCTCCAGCTGCTCTATTGCCTGTGCATCCCGAGCTGCCTGGCCGTTAAAACATGGCTATTTGGCAAAAGATGGAGGAGACCCACTGGGTTTGGATCTACTCAGGTTTTGCTGGCCTGTGATCTTCCACCGCAAAGACTATATCCACGGGGCAGACGCTTCCTGACTGTCACAATGACCTCTGAACTTTTTCCAGCCTCTCTTTTAGACAAGCTTAGCATGAAACATTTAATGACCACAGGCCATTTATTTCCCTGGAGTGCAGATTTCACCCTGCGAGTCGCCTTCTGACCTCGGCGCAACAGGGCTGGCTTGACTACTTACCTGGGAATTCTTCCCCCAGGGCCGTGAGCTGCCAAACTTGGCTCAAGATCCAGGATCCATGAATACAATGCCAAGCCATTTGTGCCCTACCTCTTCCCTTGCTTCTATAACAGCACAGCAGAACCAGATGTTTGGGTCTGAAATGAAGCATCCAGTCCAACAAAGTGCCCTTGACTTACATTGAAAGAAAGGGGTTTTGGAAGTGCTCACCGCATTGGAGCAACTACCACCATGGCTCCCAAGCATCCAGCATTGAACCGGAATAGAAATCTAGAGGGTGGTTAAAGGTAACTAGGAAACCCCGTACCTATAACTGCATGCACTTTTCACCGTGGGCATTTCTTCTCTTTTCACTGGCCCATATTACTTCTGAATCTCTTTCACTCCCAGACTGATCAAACCCAGCCTAGTAACAAGCTCTTAGGCTACAGCTTTCTAACCCCCACACCAATTCATTATTGGAAGAGAATACTTTGATTTCTTGATATTTGTCTAATGCAACAATTGAGACCTGCCAGGAATGGTTCTTCACTTCTCTCCTATGCGGTTTTTGAACAAGCTGAGCAGTATGAAAGCGTAAGTAGACACACATGGGGAGCAGAGGGAATAAGGCTGATCCTTCATGCTAATACAGACTGGAAAATAATCTAATTGTAATTCAGAGTGAAAATTGATTTGTTCAATGAATGCCCATAGTGTTGTAAGGATGTGAGCAGGA
>NW_005842212.1:1750082-1768669 GCF_000455745.1 Alligator sinensis | reverse complement strand
AGGAATGTATAACACAAATATACATTTATTCGGGAAAGTGGAGCAGATCGTGACAAATGCTGCCTTCCATTTTTGCCTCTGGATTTAGCTGCTAAGCATTTTGCTATTCTCCTTGGACAAATTATTCCATCCATTATGCTCAAAATAATCTTTATTTACTCTGGTTTAATTATTTTGTCTCTGCGGTTAGAATCAAATAGCTAAGAGTTGTGTATTGTCTAATAGTCACTTAAAACCATTATGTTCAAAAGTATTAGCAACTTCCTAGTGGGAGTATAATGCATTCTGGGGGTTGTGTAATAAGGTCTTTTCAGAACGTATTTCTCAAAAGAGATTTTATGCAAATGTGCAAGCCTAGCAGGTCTTTCTGAGGTACCTAACGGAATTAGGTTTCCAGTTCCCACTGAATATCCACCTGGGATCCCTCATGCTCTGAAGAAACGGGAGACTGTTTAGGATTCGGGCGGGCTCTCACCACCTTATAAGAGGGAGAAATCACAGGACTCCAGATCTAGGGGATTCAGAGGAAGAGAAAGGCAAGGACACGGCACAGGTCACAAATTCAGAATGAAGAAGACACTTTCCTGACATCTAGCTTCCCTTTCTGAGAAAGTTCACAGATAAGGAAGCCGGAGGCCAATTACAAGCAATGCACCAAAAGGCTGCGTCCACGTATGTAGGGGCACGTGCTTGCAGTGCCACAAATTTGTGCTGGAGTTTTGTGCCTCAGTACACGTGCCTGAATGTGCACTTTGGTGCAGGGCAAATTGTGCTGCTTTGGGCAAACTGACGCTGCCCAGCTCCTCTGGGATCTTCAGCCAGGAGGCTGGAGCCAGCAGCAGTATATAAATGTGCCCTGGTGAGCAACTCAGAGCTACTTGGCCTCAGGAGTATCTCAGGCCCAGGCAGTTGGTGTCTGGGGACACTGGCCCCTTGTGCCACCTGGACTGCTGCAGCAGCCCTGACCTGGAGTGGCGCTGCACCCTGTACCCACTGCAGCAGTCTGGCAGCAGGGACTGCTACCTGGCTGTGACCTGCTGCCATCTGCAACAGCATCTGCTCCCTCAGACCTGGAGCCCCATGGCTGCACACCTGCCGGACCCAGATGGGGACCACACAGCTACGTCCAGGCAGCCCGGTCCAGGGCTAGAGGCAGGTGCCTGGAGGGAGTGCTGTAGCACATACCCCACGTCAGCACCATGGCATGTGTCCTGCATAGTGTGTGCGAGTACCAGAGAGGTCTTTGAGCCCCAGTGGATGAAGGAGGCTCGCTGTGTAGCACAGCACATCCAGTGACAGCTGCAGCAGAGCCAGTCAGCCAGAAACAGTGTCGCAGGCAAGGACCGCCGCCTCCAGCAGTGGCACATGGGAGCCAGACTGTGGGACACCATCACCGACCACCTGCAGGTCCATCCCCACCAAGTAGGTCACCAGCCTTCTCACCACTGGTATCAAGCTGCCCACCCAGGGTCCTCCATCACTGCCCACTGCCAGGACATGCAAGTCCTGGGCCTACCGGCAGCACACCCACTCTATCTGGAGCATCTCCTCCTGCGTGCTGTCCTGATGAGTGTACTGCTTCCTCTGATGGGGGTGAGACCTGGCCCTGAGACCACCAGAGTGTGGCCCCTGCCAACCTGGCCATCACCCCGGGTTGGTCCTTGGACTCCTCCCTACTTCTGCTGCTGTCCCGCAGGAGCCAGGGGACCTGTTGCTCCGGGCTCCCCCCAGGCCTGGCTGTGGCACCTGGTCTGGTTTGCGGCATTTGCCCCTCGCTGCTGTCACTCCCGGCATGGCTCGGCATTGGTGGTGCCGCAGGCCTGGAAGACGTCCTGCCTCCAGGGCAACTAAAGCATCGTCCTGGAGAACCAAGCCTCCATGTGCCCCCTGGAGCATGCTTTGCCCTGCTTTTTTTAACAGTTGCTTTTGATATTGAGAAATCCCAGTATCAACTTTTGCAGTGCAGCGCAGTTTCACATGCATTGTGTATGGTTTGTGGCACCACCAACAAATCTGACGTCCCACAACCTGCTCAAGCGTGCTCGTCCGGGCATGCCCAAAGCGTCCTTCCTTGAGGGACAGACTGGCCGTATCGCCGAGTCTCACCTGCTTCTGTTACTGCTGACCTGGGCTGGGTTCAGACTCAAACAAGAGAGTCTCACAATTTTTTAAAATAAAGAACAGCTCCCAAAAGCTGTGCTCTTGTTCTTTATTCCATGTATGGTATCAGGATAGTAGGTTGGAGGCACATTCAAATGAGCTTGTTTTCTTCTGTCCGTTGCTTCTCTCAAGTTGGTTTTTATCTGCATTTTTGGCTGTGCTCCCTACATGTCTAACCTCCGAGGTCTGCCCAAGCTGCACTCTGCAATTTTGCCTGGGTCAAGAAAGAAGTACCTCTTCCCCTGGGGCAAGTCAGCCCTGCTAACCCTGGCCAAAGAGCCCCAAGAGACCGAGTGCCAACTCGACTTCAGACTCCAGGGAGATGCAAGACAGAAACAGCTTCCTCCTCATGTTTCCAAACCGAACCTGTTCTAACAACAACAGCCAGCTCTTACAAATGGGACGTCGTGGCTGGTGGGATGCCATCTGGAAAGCGAACACGGTGCTGTATTGTAAGTACCGTATTAGGCAATCATTTACAATGTCCCATCCCTGCGAGCGTTTGAACCATTTTGTGCTTTAATGAGTTTCACTCCTCTGAAGGTTGCACACAGGCACAGCATATGTTTGCTTGGCAGTTCAGCTGGAAAATGCCACCATCGGTCTCCGGATTAGAGCTTTTCAATAGCTGTCGACGCAGTCGCTGGGGGTTTATACAAGACGCAGCACCACCATCTCAGGAATATTCCATAAAACCTCTCCGTAAACATTTGAAAGAAAGCAATGACCTGCCCCAAACAATAAATGTCAAAACACTTGTCCTTCCTAATCACAACTATCTACCAGTTCCTTAATTATTTAGTGAACTGAAGGATGCTAACTAATCCATGCAGGCAGATACTGTAGCGGGGGCTCGGAGATTTGAAGCAGTGTTGCTTCAAAACATACTGGTGGAAGGTAAGAGGAACCGGTCACATCCTGGTACTTTCCTGCTACCCATAAGGCAGGACCATGGCTTGAGTTGTGCCACTCACGTCTGTAGGGCATAAACACAGTGATAGCCGGAGATGCTTCTGGCTCTGGCACCAACAGCAATCTGCCTGGACTCATTTATCCTGCTTCTGAGTAAGTTAACCCAGGTACAGCACCATACCACTGTGAACAGACTGCTTCTGGTCTGGGTATCCAGATAAACTAGCTTGAGTATCCCCTACTCATCACTGCTTTGTGCTCAGATATGCCCCAAGGGGCCGTACGGCTGCCTGGACTGTGTGGGGAAAGCAACTTGTGTGGAGCCATTGCCTTGCCTCTTAAGTAGATGGCCTTGGAGTGAGTAACAGGAGCAAAAGGAAGGGAATGGTTTCCTCCGTCAGTCCAACTGCCCCCCACACACCTTCCTCCAGATCGGCATTGCTGAGCCAGGACCCCACGGGAAGTAACACAGTATTAGTGCAAATGAGAAACTGCCTGTTTTCAATCCACAGCAATGGGCAACACTTTGCCAAGAGGGGATCAAGATTCCCAGAGACCACATCCTCCCCCAGCTCTCGGGCAAGAAGAAAGGCAATTCCCCATCCAGTCCCATATCACACAGGGCCCACCAGAAACCAGCGCTGACCTGACTGGAGTCATTTTGATGACAAAACCACAGACTCTTCCCCAGTTATGCTGTAGCACAAGACTGATGTTGTAGCCACGATGGTCCAGAAGTTATTACATTGGCCATTAATGTCTTAGCCCAGAGGTATTCAAGTCAGCAAGAGGTTCTCCACCAATGTGGACAAGGTTTGGATAGCTCTCACTTTAAAGAACTACGTGCATATCTGATTCCTCACATACTGCCAGGGCACAAGTCTGAAATCTCAGCTGAACTGTTATTTGTATTGGCATCATTAAACACAGCACTTGGCCTCATTCACCAGACTATTCCGCTTGAGAGAGAGAGGGAAAGATAATGAAGTTGTACCCTAATTAAATAATTAAAGGGCTCTTACATCAGCCTATAAGAAACTACTATAATTATTCACTTACATACATGTTGCTGCGATTTTCTTGCATTTGTCGACTGTCAGTATCCAAAGGCACGATGCAAAGGAGATGGACTTGTACACAGGTCACATCAGGTCCTCAGTACCAAGAAGCAGCTGCATCATGATGCAGACTAGCAATAGCACTAGCATGTCAGTCCTTGCAGTGAAATGTGTTATCACATCAAATCCTGTTACAATAGGCCTCCATCACAGCTACAGAAAGATCATTTCCTAAAATAGCCAAGGTATCTATTAGTGTCACCCACACAAGCATCTCTTTGAGTTGCAAAGATCTTTATCTAGCCTGAGACTAATCATTTAAACAAAGTTGAGATTTAACCACAAAAAAATTGATGAGACTAAAAATACTTCTAAAAATAAAAAAGGACCAATTAGTTTGCATATACTCCCCACAGTGTTTATAGAGGCTGCCAGAAGTACAATAAGACACCTACTAGCAAGTGATGTTTACGGATTAAAAAAAAAACAACTAATGACCTGATGTTAAACAGAGAAAGGACACAAGAGTACATGTCTTCACTTGTGCTACCACTCAAGCTGATTGCTCATCTAATGAGCTGAATGGTTCTTATAATTGTATGTCCATAAGACTTAGCTGAAGATACAAGTGCACTCTTTCTCTCTCTCTCTGGCCACAAAGAGGATGGATTTGTAAATAGATTATTCTATCGCTGGGAGCACTGAGGGAAGATGGATGGTGAAGTACTTAATTCCCTCAAATGGAATGAGTAGTGGAGGCTATCCAAGACGACTATCAAGATACCCAGCACACAGGCGCAGGTCTGCTAATTGGTACTGCACTGGTTACAAATCATGAAGATGAAGCAGCTTCTTTGACTCAGAGCTGTTCACAAAGTTGTTTAAATATTTAAACACCATAAGCAGGATTTTCCCAGAAGACAACACCCAAAATGGTGTTGGCTCGGCAATGCTACACTCACTAGCACCGCGACCGAAAGAGACATGGCGATCACAATTGACATGATGAACATGAGCCACCAATGCAATGCCGCAGCTGGCAAAGTGAGCAAAACTCTGGCTTGCATCCACAGATGCTTCTCAAGCAAATCCCAGGGTGTTGTCCTTCCGCTGTACTCGGCCTTGGTGAGGCCGCAGCTGGAGTACTGCATCCAATTCTGGGCTCCTCAATTCAAGAAGGATGTGGAGAAGCTTGAGAGAGCCCAGAGGAGAGCCACGCGCACGATCAGAGGTCAGGAGAACAGGCTTATGATGAGAGGCCGCGGGACTCCTCAGCCTGGAAAAGCGCAGGCTCAGGGGGACCTGGTGGCACCCTATAAGTACACTAGGGGTGAGCATCAGGATCTGGGGGAACAACTGTTTACCAGAGCACCCCAGGGGATGATAAGGTCCAACGGTCACAATCTCCTGCAAGACCATTTTAGACTGGACATAAGGAAAAACTTCTTTACTGTCCAAGCCCCCAAGGCCTGGAACAGACTCCTCCAGAGGGGGAGCAAGCACCTACTCTGGACACATTCAAGAAACATTTGGATGCCTATCTTGCTGGGATCCTTTGACCCCAGCTGACTTCCTGCCCCTGGTGCAAGGGGGCTGGACCCGATGACCTTCTGGGGTCCCATCCAGCCGTAATGTCTATGAAATCTATGAAAATGCTGGCATACCAGATGCCTCCATTACCAAAAACTCCTTTTCTGCTGCCTCCTAAGGCAGATCTCCATTCCAGTTCCTAGCTCTTTTACTAGTTCTTAAACACAGAGAGTGAAATAAAGTTAATAGGCAAGGGAATCTATTTGAAATGGGTGGAGATGAGAGAGAAACAAAAACCCCAAGAAACCTATTTGGCTTAAGCTTTCAGAAGTGTAGAGAATTGCTGGGAGGCAGGGATTTTGTAATAACTACTTCCGGTCTTTGCTTACTACCACTCCCAGGTGTTCATATAACTTGAGCTCACGTCGAGTATCTTTTAGACACTTTACCTCGCAGGAACGTTTCTTGAATACAATCTTTCACTCTAGTGACCATCCTGCAAGCATGGAGGCATGTCAATAATTTTAGTTTTGCAGCAGGCAACACCATGCTGTGACCTAATGGGCTGGAGAGTCTACCCTGAATGAATACTCAACAAGACTTATATGGGAAAGAGACAGTTTTTGGGAAGAAAAAAAATCACCAAGCACAATAGAAAAGACACCCTGCAGCATTCTCAGGGCCCATTTCTGCAACCTACTCCTCCTCTTCCCCTATGACACAGCTGAATTAAGGAATCGGTACAGTCAAACTATGCCTCAGGCATGTCATGAAATGACATCAGATCGAGGTTTAACGAGGAGAGTTGGGGTGGGGTAGGGAATAGCTAAAGAGCTAAGTCATCCTGAAAGGCAGGAAAGGCATGGAAATGGGGCTGATATACAACTGCTAACCATGCCTACCCCATCAGATTCAAAATCATAGCTGAGAGCAGTGACCTGCCTCTCAGCAGCACATTACTCCCAAGTACCACTGCTTTGAGTAGTGCATGAACATCACCGCAGAAGCACATGGCAGGTATGCAGATTGCAGTCCTGGCCCACCACTACCGATACCCCAATAACCAGGGTGTATGCACTGGGTCTCCCTGTCAACAGGGCCACTGCTATATCCCCATGTACCAATAGGGAGGCCTCACTGTCCCCCACTTCTTGCTCTTAGCAGCACTAGAGACCTCCGGTCATTTCATGTTAGGACAGGGGGCACGGTCACTCCCACAAGGTCGGGGCTACAGTGGCCCCCCACCATCTCATGATGCAATTCTTCACCTTGGCTTCTCGGTTGCTAACACTTCATAGAGCTTTAGGGGTGGAAGGAACCTCAGTGGATCATCGAGTCCAGCCCCTGCCCTTGGCGCAGAAAGAGCGCTGGGGTTCAGAAGACCAGGTGCCAACTGGTTGCGTTGGCAATACCTTGTTATTGCTAACATACACAAGGTTTGTTGTACATGACGTGACCACCAGCGACAAACCCTGCCCGTGGCTCAGAGGCAAGAGCCAGGAGAATCACTTGTGCATCACTTCCTGCGATGCTCTTTGAACTTCTTCCATCACCATTTTCAGGAGTGCGCAAGCTCTTGTTGGAAGGCGGCACAGACGGCAAATGCGGGGGAATGAAATGAGAGCCCACAAAAGCCAAAGCCAAAGGGCAGGATTCCTCCTTCAACCAGCATGTGGGCTCACACTTTTGTGCAAAGAACCAGCGTGAGGCTTTTGCTCCAGTGAAGTCCCACTAAGGCCCGGGGGACAGGAGATGCTGTTAAAACAAGGCAAAGGGAGCCACCTCTAGACACACTCACTTTGCTGGCATTCTGCCAGAGTAAGGACTACGATGTCTAGCTCCTGTACAAGGTCTTTGGGATTAAGGGACAAGTATCTGGTGGAGCTATTCCTGTACAGGATGGGGTGATGCAGGCAGGGGCCGCATTTAGGAAACGTTCAATCATTTGCAAGCGTAGCTGTCTGGATGACGCAGAGTCCAAGCCGGATTTTTACTAGCTTGCCACAGCCTTCATTTTACAGTCTAAATCTGAAGTAATGGGTCACCTGTGTACACACCCAACCATTTCTTCCCACCTTGAAGGTGTTTTGTGTCTGCAGTATGGGTAGAGTCCAGGGTAGAGCTCTGCTGCCATCTGCTGTTTGCACGGAGATGAGCAACCAGGCAGCTCCAGCAATGCAAAAGATGCAGCACCATGGCTCTGTACATGTGCAACTCTGCCCTCCTTGTGCCTCCATTCAGAGGCCAAGCACAGCCTCGCTCCTCATACCCCTGGCGACTGACTGCTGGTAACCCAGGGGCTGGGGCTCTGATCCCAGCCAGGTGTAGGAACAAGCTGGAGCAAATACCCCATACAGAGGTAAAGCACCGCTTCTACCACTAAGCGCAATTCCTTAGAGCAGCACCACACAGCTGGTCTCCGTCAGGTCCTGCATGGTATGTGTGCACATGTACATACCTACCTACTTTGCCACTGGTAATACAGGGAAATTCTAGTTAGGTTTGTGTACTAAAGAGCTCAACTCGCACTATTGGCTTTTGAAGTATTAGGCTCTAAATTAATTCCAGTTCATGTAAGTGCCCCCTTGTGAAACCTTCCTAAATGGAAATCCAGGTCTGAAGTGTAGCAGGTTTGGGGATGCGATGAGCCCTATTCTCACTGCCAGGGGCTGAATTTTGGAAGTGACATCTCTGGAAAAGCAAACTGAAATCAGAGCTCAAGTCACCTTCCCAACAAGACTGTTCCCTAAAATTCTTATTGCAGGCTAATAGAAGCAAATCCTGCTATCAGCCATTGGCACATGCCATCAATTAAAGAGGGCTCTCATTAAAGCAGGGTGGGAATTTTTATTAATTTCAGCAGCCCTCCACCGAGAGAGCAACAAGACCAAGGCAAGACAACAGGGTAGCACAGCACACAGTACCACAAGATGAACCCACAGGGCCAGATAGCACTGGAGTCCCAGCCAAGCAGAAGACACATAAAGAGCAACCAAGATTTTGTGTGCTCAACCTGCAGTGTTTTGCAGGGGCAAGATTTTCAGGAAGTTGCAAGCATCCATTGTCCAAAGTCAGACCCTCCTTGGCACTGAAGGAGAATAGCCACGTTTGACAGCTGTTGCCACTAGCGATACTTTGCCTCCATATAGCACCTTTATTCCAACAACCCTACAGGGCTTTGGAGACAGGCCTCCTCGCACCCCGAGAGAAAGGAAGTGTTAGAAATGCCGTAAAGAAAAACCATGTCACACATGAAACCAGGAGATGAGCCAAAGCTCTTAGGTGCCAGGCCTCAGTTTGGCAACAAAGCAACATTTCCTATCTTGGGCCCCAATTCAGGCAAGCATTGAAGTGCACGACATATTGACAGGTGTGTTGGTGGCAAAGAATAATTTTTCCAACTATCGAGTTGATCTAATAAAAGATATCACATTTACCCAAAGAACCTCGTCTGCCACATATCGACACGCACTCAGAAGTCAACAGGACTCAAGTGCATGGGTAGGTACTTCTCTGCATCAGGATCTTCTCCCAAACCAGAGCCATCAATGCCTTGGGGAAAACAAAGTGGGCTGGACCAAAACAGTAGAAGGCTGCAATCTGGCAGGGTAACCAGGCTGCCCCAGACCAATCTCTGAAAGCAAAGCAATGGAGAAGGCCTCCGTGCTCCACTAACACCCATCAGAGCATGGAGGGCAGGAAAGGGGTCAAGCTGACAGGGATCCCAAGGACAAAAGCAAAAGCTGAACTTTGTGCAGGAGACATAAGCAACACTCACCACACGCAGCACAGAAGAGACGCTCCATTTCCAGAACCAGAAGACAAGAGGCGTGCAGACATACCGACCTCGCGGAGGCAGAGGTGAAGGTTTCTTGAGTCAGGATGCACATGTGGGGGCTGTCTCCACAGCCCAGAAAACACTGGTACCAAGCCCAGAAGCCCATTTCCACAGGGGCCTATTATTCAAGCATAAGAATATGCTTGAATATTATCCACATATAAACCCAGACTTCCCCCCATAACTCAGCATCTTCTACCAGAGCATTTCAACTGCCTACAGATGCCCACATCATCAGCTACTTGCCCAGAGGCCCCCCATCTCCTTATAATCTTATCACATAAACCCTCCACCAAACTCTTCCACGCTTCCCAACCTCCCTCTCACCGAGGGAGTCCGCTTGCCAGCTTTTATAATCACCTGGTCCGTCTCAGCTGGGTGGTAGCTGACCTGTCACAGGTGAGGTCTGGCCTAACTCCCCAGCTATCCTGTGACAACACAGTTTCATCACCCAAGATGATCAGGCACTTGGAAAACAGTCATTTTCCCTGATGGTTAAAGGAGCGCTTTATACCGAAATCCAGCCTCCCTCCAGAGCAACCCTACCCATATAAAAAAGGGCTTTTACACCAGATCTCTTCTCTTTCTTGCTTGGTCTAAGAGTCTCTGATAACCAGGCCGAGAGAGAGAATGCGGGGAGGGGGATATTTTTGGCAGCACACAGCAATGTTGTTTTTAGCTGTCCTTGCTAATGGGTGTTGAAATCGGTGATCCCGGGAACCAGAGGTGCTTTCATGCCCATCAGGATAGAAGGTGCAGCTGTTCCGCTGGTATTCTGAACACGCCGAGAGAGTTTCTGGGAGGGCTAAAAACAGAAACCATGGCCGGTACAAGGCTGCATGCATCTGATCCGACTTAAGGCAGGCATCGGCTAGAGCACATGCAGTAATGCATTGAAGGAAGAATCTCTCCAGCTTTTAGGAGGCTTGCTGTCTTTCACAGGCTGACTCCTTGCTCGTGAGGGCTGAGCGAAAAGCCCAGTGGAAGAACTACTGCCGCTGATGTGAAAGGGAACAAGACACCTTGATGAACTTGATCTTTTATAAGACAGGCAAGCAGCTGGCCTAGGTGAAGGTCAGGTAGAAACATTTCTCTTCGGGAACGTCTTTGAGATGGGATTAATTCCATGCCTTTGAACTTTCTGGAAGTGACATTTATTTGGCTAAAGAATAATACGGTGATCGCACGCTATTCCAGTACACCTCGTTGGCCAAAGTCAGAGTTACACCAGAGCTGAATTTGATCCTAGCATATATTCATGGCATGAGAGGGTTTAGCAAGGAAAAGCTGTGCTTTTTCATTTGGCTAATGGACGTATGTTCTCCATCTGTGCAGGATCATCGCAGATCTGTGCGTTACACATAAAAGCCGGGTAGGATTTTGTTTTTAACACATTTAGTCCTGTATTGAAACTTACCTTTTAGCTTGTTTGCTTGCACAGATTGAGGCATGGTGGCCAGGAGAAGTCCTCTACTGCCCTAATTGTTTCTAGGCTCAGGAAAGTAAGAGGGGACTCGAGGGCACATCATACAACAGTCAGAGCTGGAAACTGCAACAAGACAGGATTTGTGTATCTGAAAAATATACAGCCATCAGAGCTAGGGACAGAAGTTGCACGTAAACCGGTATAAGTGATTGGAAACCAGATCAAATCTGTAACACAACAGAAGTTCAGGGCACATAAACCACTTTCAAAATGTCTGAAATCAGTTTAAGATAAACCTGGATGGATGTAGCATCAGACTTAACTGATTTAGGTTAAATCACTTCATTGAATGTCTGTCCCAGATCCCCTCCAGATTCAAATTAATTCACAGTCCCCCAGCATCCCAGGATGCTTTGCACATCCCCCTCAGACCCCACTTTGCAGGGTGGGCAGGCTAGGCTTGTCCCAAGCTGTCTGCCCCAGCCAAGCAGGGAGATGTACTCTAGCGCCCCCCCACTTCTGACCTGAGCCGCTGCAGGCATGCGGCTGCATTTCCAGAATCAAAAGTGAACGCCTGTTCGCTTGCTTATTGGTTCAATCTCTGCATCTTAGACTAACCTGAGAAGACTGAATGGATTAAACCTCAGGCTTTTTGACTGTCAGTACTAAGCCCAGCAGTGCAAGAGGACCTAATCCTACCAGGTTTATAGATTGCAATGGGAGCACAGGCTGTTCAGCGAATCACTGGCCCAGCCTTTAAGAGTCATTCCAGGTACTTGGTATTGGAATGAACACTCAAAAAAACCCACGACCAGACTGATAGTCTCTACTATCTAAAAGGGGACCCACCTGCAGGCAGAACTAGCCTGTTCCTTTGTTCACTTCTACAAAAGCAGCTCCAGGGCTGAGGTTTTTTCCCCAGAAGGTCAGAGTGTGCTGGCACTGGATGAGAGGGACATTACTGTCACAACAGAAAGCTATGCTCTCACCATCCCATTTGAGGCAGCCTTTGATTACTAGGGCAGCCTGCTGGTTGCCTTACATGAGACAGGATCAAACTACAGGCACATGCTACATCCTACCAGGCTTGCTCCCAAGCTGCAAAATCAAATGGGGCGTGAGAGCCATTGGCACTGTAGGGAAGCTTCACGTGAAGGTACTCAACTTCCAGAGACACGGGATCTGCCACAGAGGGGTATCTGAAACATGACAGTGGCTGATTGAAAAGCCTCAAATTCATTTTGAGGGGGCATCTACAGGCGAATAAGCTTGCTGAAAAGAAAAACAGTCAGCTGAGACAACGTCCCACCTGGACTGGAGACAGCAAATGAAGGAAGCAAGCACTCAACCAAACCAACAGGGACTGCTCGGTCATCACCCTCCATTTTCCAGCACTCCTAAATTTGGGGGCTGTATCCCACTGTCTCCAAAGGCTCCCTGAACCAGGATTATCATCCCAAACTTGGAAAATAAGGTCCTGAAGCAGTGCCAGGCAGTGTCCTGACCAGGACTGGCATTTGCCAGCTATGTGATTGCTGCGGCCACAAAACTGACTAGCTGCTGTGGCTTTCAGAGTTGCTAGTGGCCACTGCTAAAGCCTCGGGGACTGTGGTGGATTCTGCTCCCAAAAGCTGGCTGCTTTGGTACTAATGTTTTTGTGGACCGTTTATCCCTTTCTTTCCTAGAGGTAATGCTCACCGCGAACAAGATGCCAATGCAAGGCCTGCGTGCCTCCAAAATCCTGCATCAGCCTCGTTCTGAGGCAGAACTTGTGTGCAGCTCATTAACAGCCAATGTGAAGGGATGCCTGGAAAGGCCATTTGCAGTACAGGACAGCACATCGCATGGAGCCTCCAAAACCCAGGTGCCGTACTGCATATTCTTCATCACCGCCTCTGTGCACCGGTACCGGAGTCTCCCTTCTGCCAGGTGACATGACAGCAATGAGAGCTGGCTTCAAAGTGACTGGGGGTCCTACTCCATCTCCAAGCTCCAGTGCTCTGGGAAATTAAATTGAGATCCCCAGACACATCCTAACAGGAGGAAACTTTTTCTTTTTTAAAAAAAACATGTTGCGATTTTAGTCTGTCTCTTGCATTTCGTTTTCCCCCTGTCCACACCCATCATATGCATGTGTTTGATAGTGTTGTCAGCTCTCCCAGACCTCCCAAATCCTCCATGGCTCTTTCTGCCCCCTCCAGGTATTGATTCCTGAGTGGAGGGAGATGAGGGCTATTCCCACCTGGGCCTCTCGTCCCCAGGGGCAAGCAAGGGAGGAAGATGGCCAAGCACAGGGGGGTTCTGCCAGTCAGGACCAAGGTTTTCAGAGGGTGGAAACGTCTCATCACTGCTAGCCTGCTTCCAACCGTTGTTCAAAGTCCCACATCTCCCAAGCACGTGCACTCCAAACAATGGTAGAGGGAGTCCTCATTTCACCACCCTCAGCACAGGAACCTTGCAGGAAGGGTTCAAAGCAATAAGGGAGGGAAAGGTCTTTGCACAGAAGCTCTGAACCATCCTGTCTTTAGTCCTTGTGGGCCCTGGTTTCCCCTTCAAGGAACGGGGATACTAGAAAGCATTTCCCAGGCTGTATTCATTCATGTTTGCAAAGTGCCCCAAGATCTTTGGCTAGAAGTGGCACTAGACTCCAGCAGCAATAAGCAGCAGAGGAAAAGCCATAAAAACAGTCACTGATCTATCTCAATTATTAAGGCCAGACTGACTTAGCTCAGTTTCAGCAAAGCAGCACAAAGTCATATAGCGCCAACAGCTGAAGTGATAACATGCAGACCAGGCAGAATTTAACCCTCTGAATGAGCAACCAGGCTTCCCAGAACAGAAAGGCAATTACCGCTGAGGCCAGATGGTAAGTTCAGTAGTAGCAAGAGGATTTTTGATCCTAGCTAATCATAAGCAAAACCGGGTAAGCATATTCAGACACATCCTGACAAGTTCAGCTGCAACTTTGACCCCATAGTGTCCAAAGTCTGCACATCAAAAGCAGTCAAACAAAAATTCCTCTGCAAGAGGGAAGGAGGTACCCAAACTTCAGAGGTAGGAAGAAACCTGGCATTTTGCTTTGACATATTTAGCAAAGTTTATCTGCTGGAGATTTAATTTATGGAGACTGGAGAGGATCTCGGTCCACAGTTCCTATATAGATAGCAGAACAAGCAGGTTGCCCAGGACTCGCAGCTCTCCAGGCATGCTCAACACTTCCTCAGATTAGCAATAGGTAATTCTGCACATCTCAGAGTGGCATTCTTTTAAATGCCAACAGGAAGCAGATCAACATGACACACTTCCAAGCAGCCCCAGAGCATATGAAATGGCAGCAGACTCATTTTGCTGCCAGGAAACATGGCTGTAAAAGCGTTCAAGTAGTTCAGGCCCCGAGGCCTCGTGTGATGAAGTGGTTGCAACACTTGGATGGAAAATGAATTTGTGGCTAATAAGGCACAACATCAAGCTGCAGGGCAAAGAGTGCCATCCGGGTTACATGAGGAGGAGCCACCACCAAATTGGTCTGAGAAGGTGATACGTAGGGTTAGCTACCGATTCCTTTTTGGTTTTCGTTAGTAGTGTACTTTCCTTGTGCCATTCATGAGTGTTCAGGGTCATGTTCTCCTCCATTACACTGGTGTCACCCTATTGAAGTCATTGAGAGGAGCATTTGGCCCATTGTGCTGTCCCCAAGAGACACTCTGGACTTACCCTAGTAGAACCAAGGTAAGACGCTGGCTGAGAAGCTACTGATCTTTGAAGGGCCTTCCTCAAAGACTGGGAGGTTCAGTGAAGCCTGTCTGTTCCTACCCACAAACCAGTACAACAAGCCTCTAATACCAGTGAGACTGGACTGTGCAGGGCCAAAATCAGTCCAGGTGAAAGTGGGCACCCAAGTCAATGGAGTTGCTCTCATGTCAAGAAGATGTTTCTAAAGGAGGGCAGTGGTCACCCAGGAAGGCGATTCTTGGCACAGCTTTAACTGAAGTTCACCAACCCCACATCTGTTGGCTGAGTCCATGTACCTTTCCTTAGAGTGGCTCCCGGGGTGGAAAGCTCTGGGGTCCCCCCCCAGTGCACCCAATCACAGGCAGGTGTGCCATCAGGAGGCTGGGTAGACTAAGGGTTACAGTCAGGGACTCAGACTCAGGAGTTGTGGCTTCTTTGCTCAACTCTGCTATCAACTACCTAAAACGCCTCCATCTTCTTTTCTCTGTCTTATTAATAATGAGCAAAACCAATGGAAGATGGGTGCCAGGTCTGTGGATGCATAGAGCTGTGCTCTTTTCATGGCTTTCATTTGGCTGGCTTCCTTTCTTTCAACGGTTAGTCAGTCACGACCCCCCTCAGACCACTGGAAAGAGAGAGGCAGCAAAGCATGCTCTTTGGGGCAACACTGCCTAGTTTGAGCTCCTGTCTCCCCTGCCCATCCCTCCCTGAGCAGTACCAAGTTACAGGTGAAATACCCAGGTCCTCCATAGGACAGATACCCTTCGTTTTTATACTAAAGCCTTTTATTCCACTTTGCCAGAAAAACCACTTAGAAGCAAGTCGCTGGATCATCTGCCCAAGAGTTCAAACTGATGTCAGTTGAAGTGTCATTTCAGAAGGCCCTGACAACGCAGCTAGAGAGGAGGGCCTCAACATTTGTAGCCAGGGGTCCAGCTGCTTTCCCACTTTAAGAAAGGTTTAAGATGGTTGGAATAGTCTGTCTTTTCTGGCCATCCCTGCATTCAAGATCATGTCAAGAGTTCACGATATAATTATGATACCAAGAGGTGAGTAATAGTTGAAATTCCTTGGGCCAGACTCTTCAGCCACAGGGTAGGAGTAAATCCAATTAACTTCAGTTAGAATTACATGTCGCCTGGCAGGGAAGAATAAGGCTCTTGCAGTCAGACACACATTCCTCTGAGTTCTTCAAGCACAACAGGGAATTTATGAGGCCAAATTCAGTCAAACGCATCCTGAAGGAAGCAGGTGCAGGTCCTCTGGACACTCACGGGTCAGAATCCATGGCAAGAAGCAGTGGTGCATGTTGAAGATGTGCTATACATTGGTTAAAAGCTGAAGAGTGGGAAAGCAGTGCTACGTGAAATGCAAGCAGTCAGTGCTAGAGGCAATACCTTTTATTAGACCAACTAGGCAATTGCAAAAAAAAAAAAAAAAAAAATCTTTATCTGCAAGCTTTTGGGGTCACACGTCCTTCCTCAGGCATAGGAGAATGCAAAGATTATAACATTTCACCTGTGTTACGTGAAATGGAAATTTGAAGTTGCACTGAAATTTAGGAGCGTACGACCCAAGTGAAATGTGCAGGGAGAAGGGTACAGAGAAGGGTTTGTTTAGCTGGCTGGCAATGCAGTGAAAAGTTTAAAGATATGCACATCTGACTTGAGATCAACCCGTCCTCCACACTGCCAGGTCCAAAGTCCTCCCTAATGCAAGCAAGCACATGTCTCCAGAGAGAATGGACCAGGCCTAGAAGCTCCTTGTGCACAACTACTGCATGCCTGTTGGTACAAGTCACACCACATCACTTGTTCCCTGCCTCCCTTGTGAGGGATGCCTCACCCTCTCCATCACTATCTCTCTCTGGAGTACAACAGAGGGAGGGAATGCCCGACTCACCCCACGCTCTTTGACCTGAGCCAAAGCAACAGACCGGTGGTTGACTACAGGGTCTTCACCCTCCACAGAGCTGGACGGAGCTGTACCAGGGCTGAGGAACTGCAATGTAACAAGGGACAGGAGATCTTCCTCTTACCCTCTGCTTGTGGTGAACCTATGGCTGGACAGATCCATCAATCATATCAAACCTCTTCCCACAGACCAGTGGGAAAGGCGGTGTAGCCGGGCAGGGGGTGCATGGCCAGCCTGGCAGCTGCTGTGGGAAGAGTCTTACGGAAACCAGTGTCAAGCACTTTAACACTGGTTTCTGGTGGAGTCCTGCTGCATTCACCATGGGAGAAAGATGCAGGAGGTCGGACCAGCTCCCTGAATGGTTCCTTTGGCCCTCCGATTCTGGGAACGTGCCGTTTGGAGGGAACACGTCATTTGGGCCACAATGGGCACGTGCATTAGCCAAGGTGCTCTTTCTGGCCGTGCCTAACTCCTCCTTCCCCTTCATGTATCTATGTTCTCCACCAGCACAGAGCAATGGCATTTTGGAGCATAATTATCATTCCTATACTTCAAAACTGCAACTGCTCCAGCTACAAATCAACGGGAAGCTTCAAGCAACCTGCTTAATTAATACAGGAAAAGGAAGGTAGATATTCTTTATGCCTTGGGTGTCAGAGCATTACAGCTGCACACAGTCATTCTAGCAAGAGCAATATTATGGGGACTGACATGAAAAAGCTGAGCTCAGTAAAAGTGTACCACTGCCACCAATAAATCCAGACTCTCTCTTACATTCTTCAGCGGGAGGAGAGGGAGGAGTACCTCACATTTTCTTTAAATCCCAACTAAATACCAGCAAAGAAATGCTCGACATTCCAGATAAAAGTGTTCTTCTTCAAACGAATCTTTGCCTTGTTGCATTTAGACTCGGGGTGTCATCTTCCTGGTTAACCTGAGCTGGCATGTTTTCAGCATTATGAAAGTCCTTAACTCTATAAATTATAAGCAACAACATTTTGGCTGTGACCATCTGAGCAGCCCACATCAGTGGACCTGGTTTGTTCCGGCAAGCAGAGTTGCTCTGGAGGCTTTCAAAGAGCCTGGAGAATAAATTGCTTTAATTTATTCCCATACAGCTGACATTCCTACCATGCCATCACTCACAAGCAGGGATTTGTACATTAGAAACTCAGACTCGCCATCCCAGGCAGGCTCCAGTCCTGAGAGGGGAGTTGGGGCGTCTGGAGGAATCTTTCCACTTCAAGACTCTGCACTGGCTCAAGCTGCTGGGAGCAGGAGCCCAAAATTCATTTGATGGCCCCGAGAGGTAAGCAGCCCTTTCCATTTCTGGCATACTGTGCACTGCCTTGCATTGGGGTTTTTATTTTCAGTTCAAGGTCTACAGAGGCACCAAATCTGGCCTTTCTTCAGCTACTACAATGCAAGACATGCTCTGGCATGCAGTCAGGCATGCAAGGTGGGACAGGGGGTCTTGGTTATATGGGTGGGATGACTCATTTGGAGACCAGAACAACTCAGGAACAGAGACAAATCTGCCTGGGACACAGGCCCTGCGATTCCAGTGTCTGACTTCCCACACCACAATGCTTAGATGCTAGGGTGACAGCCACTATGACAACGACAAAATGCAAAACTCTAGCGCTCTTGGTTCAGAGATGGCACCTTTTATTCGACCAACTAAGAAATTGCAAAAAAAAAATCTTTTTCTGCAACCTTTGGGGCATGCACCTTTGCTCAGGCTCAGGGGAAATTCAAAATGGTAAAAAGTCCCCATAGGTAGAAAAAAACTTCATTTTTGCAGAGGAAGCTGAAGGTGAAACTGGGGCTTTCAGCTGTCAGGGCTCAGCACAGATAGGCTGAGGTGTGAGGAGAGAGAAGACACAACTCTCGGTTGCTGTTTTATACTCATTTGGGATTCGGAGTACCACGGCCTCCATCCTCAAGTGGCTCATTGGGGTATAAGGCCCCAGGGAGGAGGCAGCAGCACTTTTGGGAAGGGGGAGAAAGAAAGTCT
>NW_005842212.1:1744349-1750051 GCF_000455745.1 Alligator sinensis | reverse complement strand
TAAGAAAGCTCCTCCCTTAACACTGGGAATAACCCCCCTAATACAGGTAGGAGAGCAGCTGAGACAAAGGTTCAAGATGCATCTCCTCAGAGCCCTGTGACCCCACGGCTGTGTTTCAAGTAGTCACGGCTGTTCCCATGGAGGTGAACGTTTTCTCACTGACCTCATGTTCCTGGGCCTGATCCTAAGTTCATTGCAGTCAAAGGACTTGCTCCTTTTCAGGCCACTGGATGTTGGATCCAGGTTCCCAATGTCAGCGTTGGAAAAGCAACCTCTGGCGCCAGATTAGAGTCTGTCAGACTCAAAGGGAGTCATGTACTGAAAGTTAGTGCCAGGCTTCTGCAAGATGCCTATTGCTTGTGTAGCCAAACCGCTGGCTCGCTCACACTGTGTTGCTCCTGTTTTTGACAGAGAAACTTAAACCACACAGAATTACATTGGATCCTCAGGATTTCCCCAGTTAATTCCAAAAAAAAGAAATACTTTGAACTTTACAGCCAGCACAGACTTTTTTTGTTGTTCTTTTAAACTCTCTCCAAGTTTCTATTGTATTAACTGGCACCACATAAAACCCCTCTGCTATTGAAAATGTCACCGCCACCTTCTTATGGCTCTTATACAAATTCCTTGCTTGACGTTTCAAAAAAATATCTGGGGAAAATTCATGGCTGGTATAACTCCAGTGCATGAGGGATGAACTCCACTCATTTACTGAAGGGGCCAGTAGCAGAGATTTGAATTACACCCTTCCTCTCTCACTTCCCCTTCCCCTCAACTCCCTGTGAAGTTTGAAACTTGTTAATTCATCATCTTGTCTCTCTGAAACCTATCCCCATGTTTTTCAATCATACGGGGCCTGATTTTTCATCACTTTGCATGGAGCCGTTTATATTATGATGATTGCAAAGTTCATAAGCCTGATCCAAAGTACGTGGAAGTCAGCAATAAGTGACTTCTAGACTGCAAGGGGCAATAAGTCAGGCTCAAACTGTGGTTGTGCCTACAGTTCACAGCCAGCTTGGGTCCCATTGTACAAGGTGCTGTGCAGGCATGCTTGTGAGATACTACCAGATCAGAGGGGTAGCATTATTCTACTTTGCACAGGGGCCAGGGAACTATATAAGGGGAAGGCACAGGGGTAGGGAAAAATCAAGCCCCAGGCTTTCTTCTATTGTACTGTACATCATGAGGAAAATAGATCAGGTTAATTCTTTGGAAAATGTGGTCTCTCTCAAAAGAGCAAAGAGCTAGCTACAGAAGTGCTGGGTACTCAGTTTGCTGCAGAATTCAATGCCCAGGTTTCCTGGCTTCTCTTCCTAGCAGAGCTCCATATGTGGTGCCATGGAGCTTGGTATTGAGTAGTACTAAGCATCTGCCACTCTCACTGAAGTCATCAGGACTGGTGGGTGCTGACTGCCTTTCAGAGTCAGGCCTGGATCCAAGAGAGGCCAAGTCTGACTCATTTAGCAGCTAACCGTGTTCCAACAGAGCTGACTCTGGAGGTATCATTGAAGAAAGCTAGGGCTAGCAGTTCAAACAATTAACTGGGAAGCAAGAGATTTAGATCCTAGCTTCTGCTCCACCCCAGCCTTCCCAAGGGATGTCCCTGCGTAGTCTCACTTTGCACTTTAGGTGTACAAGATTAACATCTGGGGCAGGGGGCTGGACTCGAAGGGGTTGGGCTCGAAGATCTTCCCAGGTCCCTTCCAACCCTAATCTCTATGAAATCTGGATTCTGGTGTCTGCCCTATTCAGACTCTAAACAGCTTGGGTCAAGGAGCATGATTCTGCTTCTTCACCGAATGCACTGGAGGAAGCTTAAAAATGTCCCAGATCTGGGAATCTAAACCCCATTGGCACAAAGGAAGTATCATAGTTAGGACCTGACATTTGCTACTAGCACATTGTCCCCCCTGCTCATCTGTCCCTTCCCCCCCAACTCCTGTCTTGCCTGTTAGATCCTCAGTTCTTGTGTGCTTGTGCCATGCCTCACACAACTGGACTCCATGTGTGATCAGCCCCCAGGCACTGTAATGAATGTAGTCAATAAATAATAGCAGAGGTCAATGTCAATGGGATTTAGGTCCCTGAATTACTGGTGTTCTTTTGAAAACATTACCCTTATTATTATGCAGTGATATTATGGTGTCTCTCTGGTAGCTCACCTGTTCCTTACCTGTGAACAACCTACCTTACAGTGGGTGGTGAAGCTGAAGTCTGAAAAATTGCATGAAAACCCTTGGGTTCTAGGCACTAAGGAAAAAAACAAAGCATTAATCTTGTCTTGTTGTGATAAAAGAAAATAGGGGTTTTTTTCCTTCCTTCACTCAGTTATTTCCCCCATTTTCAACATTTAGGCTTGAACATCATTATACATAATGGTCTATCCTGCGATAAGGTCTACAGATCAGATTTATTTCTATAGGATATGATGTTGCATTGTAAAATGCCAGAGTAATGGACTCAGCTGGTCAAGACAACATCATGAGTTACCTGCATCATACTCCAAACACGGTGCATTATGTGAACAACACTTGGAGATATTTTTCTTGGTCTGAAGTTGGCATTCTCACGTGCCCCAAAGTCACGGGTGGTTGCGTGTGCACAACTGCTGGGTGCAGTCATTAATGCCCATTGGATGGCTGGGTTACACTGCGTCCAAGGAGGAACACAAATCAAGGTTTTGTTTCACACTGACACTGGCTGCCAACACAGCATAAGATGGCATCTTCTTCGACGGAGGTCTGAGTTTGAATGAATCCTGATGATTTTTAAGGCACATTCAGAACAAAATATCTTTATAAAGTTTCTTTTTAAAAGACAAAGGGATTTAGACCTTGGCCAAAGTTCCCCACACTCACCTTTTACATATCTGCCCTGGCATCGAAAGTTAGGGTCGACACTGGACTGCAGCTCCTCTCAGGTTTCCAAGGCCTCGTGTAATTAAGCATTATATTTTGTTTGTGGAACACATCAACAAGAGTTCAGTTAACAAGCAACCTCAATAATCAGGCTCTGGCACACAGAAAACTTAATCTCTGCTGTATTTTTAGTGCTTTTCTACCTAGGAATCTCATGTCAGCTGAGAAAAAGCCAGAAATCTGAGCACACACTGAGATCACTTCCTAGATTTATCCTTAAGTAATTAGCATGACACCCAGTAACTCAAGAGACTACCAGCAGCCTAGTCTCAGATCATGGGTGGCTGTCAATTGAAAACATTCGCAGAGTGATTTGCATTCAGCACTGCTAAAAGAATTTCCTGAACCAAAGTGCGTGGGTTCAGATTTTCACTGTAGGCACCTTTTCACAACAGAGGGGCAGAAAGAGAGAAAGTATGACCAGAAAAGGTTTTCACCACTTGTAAACAGAAACAGGTATGTACTAGCATGAAATTTAATCACTGGGCACGAAAATCAATCAATCACGCCTCTGTTTGCTAATTAAATGGCATTAAAATCTAGTGCTCTGGGTACTGCACATGTTCTGAGCACCTTGGAGAAGCCATTGCTTTGACTGACATTCAGTCAAGTGTGAGCTAAGACCAAAGCATTGCTTTCTAGTTTGCCTTTGGGTCTAAATGCACATATTTGATTTAGCAACGCACTTGGGCTGCTTGACAGGCCAACAGATTTATACAACACCAGCTGCTTCTATATTAGATGTTGCACATCGTTAAAATTAGAAATTAGATGGATCGGATTTCCTAGGGGGGATTCTGCTCACCAGCCCACTTCGACCTCTGCATGGACTCTCAACAACAGTAGACTTATCTCTTGGCCAATATTCAGTAGCAGCTATTCAATTATAGCCCAAAAAGTCACTTTTGTTTGTTGAACTGATTGTACGTTTTGCTGAAATGTAAGTTGCAGCATGGATGGCCACCCTAAAAGTCAGTGTTTTAGGGCCTAGAGAGCAATTAAAGTTTATGCTGGGTGAAGACTTGGCAAAACTGAATTGGATATCATTTTATTTGAAAATCCTCAATTTTAATTCCATTTTTATGCTATTGTATGTACTGGGACACTTTTTGGGGGTCAATCTAGTTTTGTGTTAAACAATTCTGGTTTTGAAATGTTATTTTTGGAATCTTCATTGAGAACTAAATCTTGGTGTCCAAAACAGGATTGATGAAAAGGGAAGGAAAAAAAGGAATATTCAAGTTTTCCAAATAAGAAAAGTAATTAGCATGACACCTATGCAAGTAATCCTTCTAACCGCTTTGTAACCAGTGCCTTAGCACTACATACATGTCTTGCAGGGACCAACTTTGATATTCTGTGCGTTTGCTCTCAGCTTTCCTGATTTCTCTAAGTTCTTTGGAGCAGAAACTGTTTCTTGTTACATCTTTGCTCAGTGATGAATGCAATTGGTCCCAGATGGGAACTTCTCAGCGGCATTTTAATATGCATAATGAGTGATTGTAACCCTTCAAAATGTATCATTCCTAACTGGTTTAGAGGATATGAGCTGTCAAGCCTGGATGCTCATTAAGTAACACACTTACAGCATTTTTAAGTCTCTGGTGTCAGCTCAAAATTGTGGTAGCTGATTTTATTTTGTATAACACTGGCTAATTATGAGCAATTAAAAGTGAGTGGTAACAGGCTCATTCTGTTTAAAGAGGACCTAAAGAGAGAATGATGGTGAGACTAGATCAGTGGTTTTCAATCTGCAATCCATAGACCCCTGGGGGTCCACAGAGTATGTCTAAGGGATCTGTGAAGGATGATCAATCAGGAGTATGTGAATACCCACACTTACAATTCAAAGGAGTCTGCACCTCCATTCAAAATTTCCAAACGGGTCCACAAATGAAAAAAAGGTAGAAAACCACTGGACTAAATACTTTGGTACAGGAGGAACTCTGCTCCTCTTAGGGATCAGCAACATGTGAAGCTAGCTTGAGGGACGGATTTTTCTCACCAGCTTCAGTGGGAACAGGATGGAGACATTTGGTTTTCACAGTAATGATCTGCCAGCAATGAGCTGGTCCTAAGTCACTCTGGGGAGCTTCACATTAACTGCAGCCTCTGAACAGGGGGAATTACAATGGCTGGATCTAGGGGAAGGTCCAAGGACTTGAAGTCCTACTGGCGATGGCCATGCAACATTTCTGGGGTCTTACCCTTGTCTTCCTTACTGCTGCCAATAGCCAGGATGTACATGCTTACTGCAGATTTGAAAGCCAGTATAACAACACTGGCTTTCAAAGCAGTCCCTACAGTGTCAATACATATAGGCACACTAGAACTGAGTGTAGGCCTGGCAGCAAGAAGACGTTGCAGTCAAATCCTGGCTCCAACATGGAGTCATTCCATGGCCTTTAGAGGAGCCAGGCCAGACCAAACTTCAAGCCACTTCCCGTTGCATTGGGGGCTATTCCTTCATGGACAGAGGGAAGCATTATCCCTCATGTGCACCTCAGCCATCATGATCAGCCAGGGTACATGCTCCTCTCCACAGAATAAATATGAAGCTGTGCTCCACCAGAAGCAACCAGACACCACTTCCCAGGCATCCCAAGGTAGGAAGGGACCAAACCCTGCCTTCCTCTTTTGTCAGATCCTGTTCTTCAAATCCCAAAGCTCATCTTCTCTAGAATGGTGGGATCAATTATACTAGGGGCAGGTGGGAGAATAGTTTCCCAAGCCTACCCTTTGATGCTGAAGGAAACTGTTTTACACAGCAGTCACCCTCAT
>NW_005842212.1:1722382-1744318 GCF_000455745.1 Alligator sinensis | reverse complement strand
CAGGAATTCCAGCTGGTGGATCACATGTTGCTGGCCCTCTGTGTTCAGGACACGTCTCGAGCTTGCCCCAGCTGCCGAGCTCACCTCCTTCAGGAGCTGAAACTGGCTGCACCAAAGCAGCAGAGATGGATTCTTCTCTTCCAGGATGCCAACAGCCTAAAGCAACTCCAGACCGGTCAGCAGCAATTGAAACTGGAAAGCTTTAGATAAGGTTGTCCTTAAAATGCAGCCTCCAGAGAGAGGGACTTCTGGGTTCCTTGATGAGCTTTGCCCTGGGACTTAGCACAACTCCAGCAAGGGGAGCCCTGGGGTAGATGAGCTGTAGATGTTTTCAGCTGCTTTGCTTACTGGAGCTGCCCTGAACAGGCTTAAACTCTACAGAGGCACAGCAGCCTTAGACCAGTCATTACCAGCACTGCTGCAGCCATCCTGGCTGTCCTTAGGGAGGTATTGGGAAGAGAGCTCAGTGTTGGCTTAATGCAGTCTCCCTTCTGACCTTTCAATGACAGGTCTCCAAGTCAAAGGGTTCTCAGCATTTCTGGGCTGTGAAGTTACTTTAGGGTCCTGAAGGATTAAGGTCTCCATTGCTCTGCACTGGCTCTTCTGCCTGGACTGCGAGAGAAGCAGCGCAAGCAGCAACCTTTGCAGCGCAAGTGTTTAACTACGCACATGGCGCTTAGTCAGAAGTCTCCTGTGTCCCGAGCAGGGGAGGAAGGAAGCAAACAACCCCTTGACTCCTCCTTGGAGGCTCACTGCCAGCTGTCCATGGGGTGCAGAGCAGCTACTGCAAGGTGCTACTCCTCTTACCAGTGTAGTAGGCAGGGAGGGCCGCAGAGACATGGCTTAGCCCCCAACACACCGGCCTGTGCACCAGAACCAGCTCGATGACAGAGTCCATCTTTAGCAACAAGAGGGCTAGTGCTAGCAGCCTGCCCCCACATGCCCAGAGCTGGGGGGAAGCTGTGCACTGTCCCCAAATTGTCTGGATTGCAGTTAGAGCCCGAAGTACCTACCTTTACATGAGATAAACTGATAAACGTTAGGAGCAGCTGGTGCTAGGCCCTGAGCCCCCCCTACTCAGGGAACTGCCTATTGTTTGCTTCTCTGGAAGAGAAGCAATAAATAGACATACTCTTGGTAGCAGTTTTCAGAGCAGCCAGACTTATTCTCACTCTGTCTCCTTGCTCCTCTTCCTCTGCTGTTTGCATCCTTCCAGCCACCATCAAAACACCAGTTCTTGCTTCTCTAGGAAGAAAAGAAAGTCTCCCAATCAATCTTGAAATGACCAGAGAGAAGCCCATGTCACAGAGCTCAGATCCAGACTCTGAAATGACCATGCAAAGCAAGGGGTAGGGGAGTGGGTGTCATAGCACCAGGCACTGAGGAGTGAAATTCTCCAAAATCCAGAAATCTGGCCCCATCTCTGGAAAGAACAGAAAAGGTTTTTTTAACACATGCCTCCAAACATTTAGCAAACAGGAAGGTAATGAGCTATATAAATGTCTCCCAATCACAGCGTTAGTATGGAAGATGCAGGTGTTACACATGGTCTTCATTCGCCACTACTCCAGGGTGATCGCAGTGTCTACATGGCCACTGCTACTCTACATGGCACTGGAAGCTGAACTATTCCCAGGCAGTCTCAGGACGAGAGGCCTCAAGCTGAGCAGCTTGATGATGGTCAGAGAACAGAAAGGAGCAGAGGTCTTCCAGGGGACTGCCACGGAGCTACAGCCAGGATCAGAGAACGGGGAACAAAGCAAAGTCAGCTTCGTTCCTGTTCTGGGCTCCAAGCAGCAGCCCGGCTCTTTTGAACAAAGGGTCTACGAAGCTGCTGTGGTCTCTGAGGTAGTGCTGGGCACATACCGCTGGGGGGCTCCAGAGCAGCAGCTAGAGGATTTCAAGGAGGACACTGAGGCATCATTAAAGGGGCAGGTTTCAGCAGGGAATGTATTTCAGCATTCATGGGGCCCTTCTCCCCAAAAAATTCAACACTGGGACTACTCTGCAGCCACTCCATTCCTCCACTATCATGTATTATCTATACCCCTTCCTCCCCTGACCCATCAGTCCATCTCAAAACGGCCGTTCCAGCCCTGCTGTGGATGGAGCTCCACAGAGCACAGCCTGGGCACCCAACAGCAGGACCCCCTCCCTGGGTACCAACCCCTGGCTGCTGCCACCCCCCATACAGCCTTTGACATCCCTGCACAGCATGCACACTCAATCACATAGAATCATAGAAAATCAGAGTTGAAAGGGACCTCAGGAGGTCATCTAGTCCAACCCCCACATGTGGGTTTTGCCTCTAATGCCCTAAGTTATCACTGTCTAGGAAATTCAAGCTGTCCTCAGTTATGTGGCTCCTGTTGCCCAGATCTATGCTGCTGTCCAACCACTGTTCTGCTTCTCTTTATTGACTTTCAGTACTGCTATGATGGCACCGGGTGTTATGATGCAATTCTCAACAACGAAGACTGTAAAATGGGTCTCTTGGAAAGCTAGGGAACTTGAAACCTCCAGTGTGGAGTAAGAACAGGAGCTCCCCTGGGAACCCCATGAGTAAGGGCGGTAGTGAAAGGATCACCAAGAATTCTTTTTTTTTTTAATACACGGCTAAGACGCTGCATGCTTAAGGAACATCCATGCCACTGTATGTGAGCTTTGAAGCAGTGCATGCTAGAGGTGCAGCTTTTCATAGAGGTATTTAAAAAAAGAAAACCCTTTCAGTCTTTGTGACAGTTCTCCTGACATTTTAGGCCAGTTTCAAGTCAGCAAAACTAAGTAACCTCAACATGTATGTCAGAGCAGGAATTCAAAGCTACTGTAAGTGCTTCAAGTACTGCAGTAACCATTCAGTCTTACTGACGGTACTGAAAAAAATGCTTCTCATTGCTTTCCGGTGTGTGTTCTCCTCCCAACCCACACTCAGGATAATAGACTCAGTTTAGCTGCCAATAATTTGCTCTAAGTGAAGAGCAAAACAAATTAAAAGGTGAAACCATACTTAGATGAGTGGCAGTAAAAAAAATATGTAGTGATACTTAGCTTTTATGTAAAAGCTTTGTCTCTTCAAAAAGTCCTACACAAACATCCACTAATCTTCATGAGATGTCTGTGTGGGAGGGTTAGATAATAAATATGAAATATATAGTTATAATTCTAGGAAAAACAAACAAAATTATTTATGTTAATTCATTCGCTCTTTTAGGGTTCAAAATCATTCTAAGCCTTTGCCAAATGGTACTGTTTTTTTCTAATTCCTTCCATAACTTGCAGGAAAATGCCTGATAGTCCTAATCAACTGCCTGATAGTATTAGCCAATTCCTCCAAGTTTCTCAGGAAGGGAAAAAATATCAATTTATTTTCCAGATTAGAAATTCTCCATTTTCACCCTCCATGAACAACAGACAAATCACCATCAGTAAAGAAATTGCATCACCTAATAGTAAGTTACAACTAAAGATTTCACCAGTTCAATGGTTATAATTTCCCAACCCAGCCTTCTGGCACCAGAAATTGGACTCAGGACAGAAGCTCCTCTAAGTAGACCACCTCTGCTAGAGCATCATGCTTTCATTTAATTCAAAGCATCATAAGATTGTATGAAGCAAAAATTACAAGTTTAAAAAAAACCCAAGCATGTAAATTCCAAAATGATCCCACAGCGATTGTTAAAATGTAACAAGCACCTTAATGTGTGTGAGTATGCCTTGCAAAATGCTTTGCGTCCAAAGTTAATGGAAGGTTATACACCAGCTTAACTCAGGGTATGAGCTATAAGCAAAAGACATACATTGATATTATCATGCACACTGAAACCTGTCTTACCTCTAACTGGAGGTTTAAGTGGTACTTCTTTTTTTTTTGTTTTACCCCTCTCACTTTTTATAATGCAGCTTATTTCAGATCTGTCTGTCTGATGTTCAGGTTGTTCCTAAAACAGATTTAAAGCACTTTCCACATTTCAAACCTCTGGCAAAGTGCTCCATGCAGCTTTAATATTTTCCTAAACCCCCCGCATTATATTTGTCCTAGTATTAGATATAGCATAAATCTACAGACATGTCAGCCATTCCAGCAATGCTAGAATGTCGTCATTATTGTTTGTGTCGACACCATGATCTGAATGTACCTTGTAATCATTCTGGTGTTGGGTTGCAAAGGTCCTTGACTCTTCATTTGGCAGGGTCTAATTCTGTCCCCTTCATAAAGAGCTAGGGTTACACTAAGTAAAGGTTGCCATTTACGTGGAAAGCTGAGGTCACTAAAATGACTCACTAAGGTAAAAAAAAAAAAGCCTCTACTACTTATTCTTTCAAGGAGGGAAGCTATACAATGCTACTCGTTCCGCTAATTCTTCATGAAAGATGCCTGATGGCCAGCAATACACAAGTGACCACAGAGTAGCACCCACCTGGTTCCTCCAAAGTACATGAGCACTTCTAGCTCTGTGATACCACAAAGCTGTCTTCCAGGGAAAAAAGGTTCCCAGGATATTTCTTTTTTTAACCTTCTGCTTTCGGTCACTTGGGAGTTTCACGGTTGGAGGTAGGCAGGAAAAAGCCACCTTCCAGCTTGATTGTAGCACCTGATGGATCCTCCCCCTCCTTTGCTTTTGCCTCTAAGTTTGACAAAGTTTGATTCAGGCCTTTTTGATATATGACAGAAAGAGTCTGTGAATGCTCAAACAACAGTGGCTTTGCTGAAAAACAAAACAAAACAAAAACTTCACATGGGATTTGTCAGCAATGATATGGAGTCACAGTGACTGGCAGAGAGGTTCAACATTACGGTGGTAGCAAAGCTGGGTATAGTGCAATATTCATAGTGCACACACCGTGCTGCCTGCTGTGTTCCACAAAGAAAGCAGATCTCTCTTTGGGAGAGGGCTTTCCATCAAATGGCCTGGCTGGACCTTCAAAATCAACAGCAAGAGGCCATTTTACATTCCTGAAAAATTCCAAGCATCAGCAAGGACTTCTGTGGACAGCAGCAAACCTGAGAAAACTCCTTTCCTAGAAATTTCCCAAGACGAGCAAGATCCACACCTAAACACTAGCACAGAGATGCTGGCAGCATTCTCGCCCAGCCAAAATCACCCTCCTCCATTGCACCTGCTGAAACTAGGCAGAACTTGTCCAGTGCTTTCAAGACATAAAGGCTTGTTTCAAATGTTGGCCACAATTTTAGCACCCAAATCCATAATTAGGTTGTGAATCAGTGAAAACAGAAAGCACTTTGGCACCTTCAGAAAGCACGTAGGCACCTTCTTCTAACGTGTTTAAATGCAGATCTGGAGAGTGATGCTTGCTGGATTTGGGACTATTTGTGGCCTGACTTTCAGATGCAAAGGAAGATGCTTGCAGCCTGACTTCACTGGGGGCTGTGAGTGTTCTGCACCTCTGATTAAGAAGGAATAATTATGCCCAGCTCTGATCTAAATCTGTGCTTCTCCGCACTAGATATCAAAGTGCTTTTACCAAGGCAGTCAGTATCATTTTTGCCATTTTGCTGTTGAGGAACTTGAAGGAGAGAGAGGGTAGGTGAATTGACCAAGCTCAATTAACAGGTCAGTGGCAGAGTCAGAAGTAGAACCCTCCCTCTCCCCCCGCAAGTGTCCTGGGTCCCAGCCCAGTGCTCCGCCCTTCAGGCCACATTAAAAACAGGTTGCTTTGAGTACTTAATATCAAGCATCTGATAATTTAGCTGTTATCTTCTCCAAGTATCTTTACCTTACACATTTCTAACATGAACAGGCAATGGATCAAAGCAGAGGGAGCAGAGATGAACTTTGCTTCACAGAATTGGCAATGAAACCTCCTGAGATAAGTGGATCTGGGGTGAACCTACAGTACTGCTGAAGCAACTTGAGGGATTTGCAGTGGTTTAGGAATCAGAGCCCTATGAATGAAGATACCTAATGTAAGCAGAAGCTGCATTCACTTGGAGTATGAGTGAGCTGCACACGCCCTTCCAGTCCAGGACTAAAGATAGAGGGTCTATTCCACTGCGGCTGAAAGCTTGACAGAAGCTATGAGGGATACTACCCTGACCACACTTTTCTTTTAGCTCAGTGGGCAGAGCTCACACACTGAGATCCAAAGGGTCTCACTCCAAATTTCAGAAGAGAAGTGAGTCATCCATTTGGTCACCTTGCCAAAGGCTGGCCTGCCACAGGCCTGCTCTTCTGTTACCCTCACTTATTCATGTGAGGCTGCACCTGGGCATTTAGTGTTCTTCCACAGTAGTGTTGTAGGTAGGTCAGCAGGCCTGGAGGTGAAGAGATGAACAGCTAAAGGATTCTACATGTCCACACTATAAAGGTGCCTTTTGCTATACTTAAGCCATGGAGTGGGGGGGATGGCAGGCTATCTTTTATTAGCTGGTGTTCACTGGGAGGTGGAGGCACCTAGAAAGATGTACTCCATCTTCAGCTGCTTTAAACCCCAGATTCATTCTGGATTATCAAGAAGGACAGAGATTTACCTGGTGAATAGTTATTGCAGGGAGAGGAAAAGCCACCTTGTCCTGTTGCTCCTGTGGAACTAGGGAGACCATGGCATGCTACCGCTCCATTTCTGGCAGGAGTTTGACCTTACTTAAACCACAGAACAGGCAGTCTGTACAGTGCTTACCATGTGTCACAGTATGTGCTGAAGTGCTCTGTTGGGTCACAGCCAGAGTGCTCAGTACACTGCGGGATCTGAATGGAGCACAGCCCTGGAAGTACCAGTTGTACATGCTCTGAGCCTATGTCTTCCCCTCAGCCGTCCGGAGCAGGGTGACTCGGTCTCTCACAGGAGTCGGCTGCCCGCCCTGAAGTAGCCTGTAGCTCCCTGCAAGTTCTTTCTGTGCTGCAATGAACTGAAAGAAAAATGTTTCTTTACTGAAATCCAGTTACAGCTTTAATTTTAGATGGAAAGACAAATAAGCAGCCTAGAGAAAGGACAGCTCTAATAGACTGGTATAACTAGATTAATTAGGGTGGTCCCTACCAATGTGCCAGGCACAAGAGCTCCCAGGTGACCATGATTTTACTGGAGGCACGAGTCAGGGCCGATGGGTGTTAGGCACCTAACCTGCATGGGAACTTTTGCATGTCCCCCTAGGCACCTCTGCATCTTGTCACTGGCCCGTAGTGGCAGTCTCAGCCTATAAGGCTGAACGGAGAGACTGGGCCATTCATTCCTGTGTCACATGTGACCAAAGAGAGCAAGGACTTGTGTGCTAGGTTTCTACATCACTGGGACTACTTGTAATCTGTTCAGAACAAGCCCAAACATAGGACTAAAGCCCAAATGACCACACAAAGCACAAGTAGCCTGGAATCAGGCTCACAATGTCCATCCAACCCCATGATGGATGCTATGAGCCTTTGCCTCAGGCTTTTGCCTACATGATCTAATAAAGGTTTATAAAGCCCTGAGCAATGCTTTAAAGTAGCAACCATGCTACTGTGACATGCTTTTTACTTCAGGGTCTGTGAACATCCCCACAGTGCAAATCCTATTCAGTTAGGAGAGTGGGGGTTTAATTACAGTGGTAGCCCTGGCGGGCTGCAGACACCTGTATTCCAGTGTCACTCGTCATCAGACAGGGGACATAATCCCGGGGCTTTCTTTAAATGACTTGATTCCATGAGGCAGAAACGCATTACTACCGTCAAAGCCGAATGGAAGGCAGTTTTGGCTCTTCCCTATTTGAAAGGGGCTTTGATACTTCCAGTTTCCATCCTCTCCGTGCTGACACACAGGTCACGCTCTTTCCTCCTGATGTTGGTGGAGGAATGTTATGTCTGTGTCTGCCCTTAGAGTAGAATATTGAAAAAAACTGGTGCAATGCCTGTTTTAAATAGGACCATATAAAAAATATCTAGATCCACAACCCTCCAAGCCTGGAAACACAGTGGAAGTTGTGCAATTTCGCTCACTCCCATATAGGATACTGCTGCTAGCACACGGCCTTACACTCAGTTACACACTGCTTACCTTCCAATCAATGTACCCTTCATTTGCCAGGATTTACTACACTGAAGTTGGCTCAAAATACAGCTGATTTATGTTTGTTTCCTGTAGGTTTATAGCGTGACCAGAAGGCGTGCTTCCCTGCAAGTCTGTATCCTGGCAGAGATAAAGGAATGTCACAGTAAGTGAGGAGATCAGAGTCCAGCATGGTCAGCCCTCAACAGTTCCTGTCCCCATGTACTCATATTGACTTTTTTCCCCCAGGACAAAGCGGAAAGCCACCAGTGTTTCACTGACCATTGGGTCCCCTGTCCATGACGTCTCCAGCAACAATATACCTCGTCAGAGTTACTCTACTTTAATTCAGCCATTATCGCTTGACCCTCAAAGAGTAGGTTAAACTTTTTTTTTATTGCTCACAATCCTCTTAAAGCAATCTATCGAGACCAGCTCTTGAGTTCACTGAAGCCAGTAACCAAATGGCAACAAGGCTTCATGGGCATCAAGATCTGGGTCCAAAAGGAGGGTTTTCTGTATGTGTTTTCCTGACTTAGAACATTTACCAGCTGCATTTCCTAAAGGGAACCTAAATAAATGGTTGGGGAGGGGGGAGAGAAGGGTGTTAGAAATAGCCGAGTGGCTGCCACATAGCTTAGCCATTTGTTGTGCTCCTCAAAAGGCACATTTCAGCAAGGACAGTTGCTTAGGGAAAGCTACTTGGTCTAGAGTTGGGGAATTCAATATATCCAAAGGATTGAATTCCCTTTGAACTTAGTGGGGGAAGGGAGGAAAGGATGGATAAGAAAAAATTATATAGACTGCTAGGATGGTATGGGACAGGCATTTCAACTGTACATTAGCACATAAGTCATTCAGCATCCAGACTCATTTCCCAGAGAAGAGAGATAGATGAGGAACAGACACTATTCAAGAGACATCACCCCCATGCTTCCTTCACATTTATTCTTCTTTCATTGCCTTTTACAATGTGGGCTAGAAATGCAGCAGGGCCCAATCCCACCATCCTTGTTCCATTAAAACTCTCAGGGAGCCACAATCTTTCAGTCCTTGCTGTTTTTACTTTAGCTAAATGTCAAGGTGATTGTAAGGTCTGGACACCAAAATTGCACACATATTTATATAACCTGAAGTTATCAAACTATGAAATTCAAAAAGAGATAAATACAGAATAAAAAAAACACCGTAATAAGTATCTCTTGTGGCTGTGGGCAGGATACGACCCTCTGGATATTGTCCCTAGGCAATGGCAGAACTGATGTTTGCATATGAATTAAAAAAGGGGGAGGCATGGCACCAAGCAGGTCCCTCATGGCTGTAAGTCTCCCTTCCAATAAGTTGCTGTTTACAACCAAAAGAGACATTTTCTTAAGGGCCACCTAAAGTGGAGTCTATCCCAAAAATATTTGGTAGACTAACACACAAACAGCAGGAAAAATAACCAGGAATCACCTCCTAATTTAAAATACAGGGCTGTCTGTCCAGTTGCATTTATGAACCTGAGAAATGCTACCCATGACATTGCTCCTCTTGGTTACAGATGCAGAGCCCAGCTACAAGCCAGACAGGCTCGACCCATGGAATTGCACCAGTGTTTACCAAGGTAGAAACTTCCTCACCGTACACTTTCTGCGTACCTGGATTGGGAGATGTGTGGAAGAGGGGATGATACAAAACTCCCTGTGAACACCGCACCTGTCTGTCAGTACAGGAGGATCAGTGCTGTAAGATGCAGAGGATCCTCGTTCACACAAATTAATATAATTTGTTCAGCATAAGGAAGGCAGAAGCTTGCATGCCCCGTGGGAGCACAGGGTACACCTCCACTTGCTTTGATGCATTTTTAAAGGTGCATCAATAAGCAATAGATTTTCACCACAAAATATTGTCCTTCATAGCACTCCTAACCCAGCAACTAGTATTTAGATCAAATCTTTAAGATCAAAGTTGCTTTTCTTAAAAAAAAATAATTTATCCACATTGGAAGTGGATAAGTGCCTGTGTAGAGCACTAAATCTTTGCTACAGAAAGTGTTTAGGTAGCAAAATGTCAAACACTAACACCTTTTTTTCCCCCTTTCTTGAGGGGCTACAAAACATCATGGCTGCAAATGGGCAATTAGTGGTATTTGAGTGTCGCATACGTGCCAGCCCCACCCTGCAGGTTCGCTGGTACAGAGACTACAGTCAGATCATAGATTCTGCCGACTTCCGAATATTAAGGAAAAGTAGGTATTGATAACATGCTTGTTGAATGCACGGTTATTTCATTCATAACAAAATCAAAATAGAAGGCTATTACAAGATCAGAAAACAGCTGGTCATTTATACAGAATGATCTTGACCTGAATATGCCAAAAAGTTTAAAGAAATAGAAATGACACGCAAGGCCCACCCAAGTATGCAAACTGGGCTGAACAGGAACAATGGGGCTACCTTTCAGGAATAATGCTGCAGGAGTTTCTGGCCCCATTACGATAATCATTATAAAACATCACAACTAAATAACTGATGGGTCAATCTTTTCATTTATGATTCATTCAGGAGCAATAAAAATGATATGAACTCCCATTTCAGACAAGCTAGCACATTTCCAGATTACTGCTCATATACATCATTGATGTCCCCCTGCTGACATCATGCCAAAATCAACTGCATTGGACAGGAACTTGAACATCTGAGTTCAGATCCAGATATGAATTTCTCCTGCTGGTTACTGTATTTCTCTCTCGAGATACATGGGGGCATTGAATAAAACATAAAAGAGGGTCCTTGAACATGACATTTCAACTTAAACTAGCAGTCCTTCTGGACTGTGGCCTTTCTGACGCATCTGATTGATCTCAAGTCATTTTTACAGCAGTGATAAACACTTTTTTCCCCTCTTTCCTTTTCTTCTTTTAAACAGAGGCCTGCCTGTCCACAGATCCTGGTGAGTACATTGGAAACCTTTTGCTGACTATTCTGTCAGGTAGCTTACAACAGGCTGGTTCTCTCAGATAATCCAAGATAAAAGCAACTGATCAGAAGTCATGAAGAGCAAGACACGCAGTCTCTCTCCTTTTTTTTTTTAGCCTAAGCACTTAAGAGGTGCAACGTATCTAAGAGCAAAGAGTCTTGTCTTGTTAAGGTTCAGCTACGTAGGCCAAAGCCTATGTTCAGACATCGCTGTGAACATGCCAACCTCACTGTCCTAAGAGCTTTTGGGGGGTTTGATCTTGCCCTATGGAGCAAGGCTTACCTTCCTCTAGCCTCAGGCCCAACCTCAATAAGAATTGTTCCAACCCTGTGCCCCACATCCTTTGTATTCTTACTGTTTTATATGCCAACCTACTCCACAGAATAAAACCTTTATTGTCACAGAGATCTATTTCCATTTCTACAAGGAGCATCTCCTAATTCACCCCATCCTTCTCTGTAAGTGGAGGACTAGAATTAACATAGAATCAGATACAATTAGCGTTGGAAGGGACCTCAGGAGGTCACATCTAGTCCAACCCCCTGCTCAAAGCAGGACCATCCACAATTATATCATCCCAGCCAAAGTTTTGTCTAGCCGGATCTTAAAAACCTCTGAGGATGGAGATTTCACAACTTCTCTGGGGAACCTGTTCCAGTGCTTCACCACCCTCCTAGTGAAAAAAGTTTTTCCTAATGTCTAACCTAAACTTCCCATGCTGCAACGTGAGATGTTGTCTCGTGCTGCAACTTGCTCCTTGTTCTGTCATCTGTCACCACTGAGAACAGTCCAGCTCCATCCTCTTTGAAGCCCCGCTTCAGGTAAGTGAAGACTGCTATGAAATCCCCTCTCAGTCTTTATGTCTTCAGGCTGAAGCCCAATTCCCTCAGCCTCTTCTTGTAAGTCATGTGCCCCAGCCCCCTAACCATTTTCATTGCCCTCCACTGGACATGCTGTAGGCAAGGCTCCTCTGGTGTGCCCCCATCTCATAGCATAGGGAGCAAACATGTCATTGAGGTCCAGAGAGGCAGAAGATGCACGAGCACTGGGCTGGGATGACCATTTCTTTCATTTGCATTATTTTTCAGTGTGGGCTGCTTTTCCATAAGCAGCTTTCAGAACACTACACAAGCCTCCGGGTGCACACCACCAATGTGGGAGGAAGTGGGGTCTGACCTGGGCGTCCACTGTGCTTAACCCTAGCTAAAAACACTTAGCACATGATCCACCCTTCAAAGGGGTGGTGATTCAAAGGGACGGAAGAATTTCTCCTTTACCTCTTGTGGGGCACCATTTGGCTGAGGGTCCTGCCCAGTATCGATCATATTCACCTCTCTGTCATTTCAGAGGAAGTTTGCACTTTGGTTATTACCGAAGCCTTCCCGGAAGATTCTGGGATATTTCAATGTGTGGCAGAAAACGAATTTGGAGCTGTGGCATCCAGTGCATGTCTTTTCGTTTCCCAAGGTAAGTACACTCATTCGGGTCACAAGGAGGTGAAACCGCTCGAGGGTCCTATCTCCACTCAATGCCAGACTGTCATAAATACCAAGGGGAGCCCCAAATGTTTGTTTAGACTTAGTCCAGCTCTAGAAACAAGGGAAGCAGCCACAAGCTTGCCTTATTTAATAAGGACAAACATTGGTGGATTCTTGCTTACAGTAGGAAATACCCAAGAGGACTGAGAGTACTTCAGGAAGTTGGTTCACATCAGGTAAGGTGGGTATAATACAGTGGGGAAGCAAACAAGACATGCTGCCCCTGTCTCTTCCATGAATTTCATCTTCTTGCGCACTCCCCAGGTGACCCTACATGTACCCCATCCTCTGACTTTACCTCTTCTCCCAGAGGCCACTCATTGCCAGGCTGAGCATCTCCAGGCACTTGCACACCACAGACATCTTCCCTTGTAGGGATAGCTCATGGGCCCCTGTTGATAGTACCTGCTGGTGGTTCAACACATCTATTATAGCATGGTCCCTGTGCCATGTCTGGTGCCTCCATCACATCCTGAATGCTCCTTGGATTTTCCCTACTGCAAAAAGGCGAATGCTTGCCATCCCGACAAGGAGCATCACAGCTAGTGGAGAGCTTGGCATTTCAGACCACTCAAGTATCCAGGGTGTTTCTAAGGGTCTCCAGAAACTTACTTTCTGAACAGCTCTTCTTGGGGGTTTTGTTGGTCATGGATACAACAGAAGCATCAGAAACACTCTCAGGTTGCAGGTGATAATGCATAAAATACTCTTGGCTGACCCTAGAAAGGCCTATAAAGTTCACCAGAGTCCCTGGTTGTGGAACGTGCTGTGTCTCAGTAAGTCACTACTAGTTTCTGTCTGACTATCATACCTTGCAGGAACAAGAGAGATGGAAGAATTTGAAGCTGTTCCCCACCTACCAGCTACCATGAATACAGCCACCTTGCCAAGCAACAGCCAAAATGTGGTAAAGGAAAGAGATATAGCTAGCAACCCTTCATACAACATGCTGCAAAAGACACCAGACCCAGCCGTGCAAATGGAGCATGCCAGTCCTGGATGGCAGAATTATCAGGGGGAAACTGAAGAATTTTGCGGTGTTTATGAAACCTTTCCTGAGACTGCATATCCTTGGTAAGGCAACAGCCTACTTAAGTCTGTTATATGTCACAAGGGGGTACATTTCTAGTGGCCCTCACAGTGACGAAAGAAAAATGCAGCAGCATACACCAGCGAGGCCAACACAACTACCCACTTGGGATGCATACACGCAATTAGGTATTTAATCTTTGTAGACATATGGACACCTGTTAGTGTGCATAACCCACTGGTGAATAGGCTTTACAGGCTCTTTGAAGGACAAAAGTCCGTTAGAGACTGAAAAAGGGAACTCAAGTCAGTAATGTTAATGACTTGTTTGCCTCAATACACACAGGCCAGGGCTTATATTTTTAAAAGGCCTCAGCATTCAAGGCTCCAGTTTTTGAGAATGCACAGTATTTAACAGCGTCCAGCTGTTGTCAGTGAGGGCTGCGGAGTGCCGAGATCTGGCCACCAAAATGCCAGGGGTGGATTTTTAAAGGTATTTAAAGTACCTAAGATGAGCACCTCTTGGGATTTTCAGAAGTGCCTAGTCAGAAATATCTTTAAAAATATGGCCTCCAGTGATTGTTGTTAGAAAACCACCCTACAGGACAATGAGACAAGGAGGCAAGCACATCCACCTTGTAATCACAATTCTTTCAACACCGACTCCATCCCTCACTTGAGGCCAAGCATGTCACCCACATGGCTCAGTTTCCCCATCTGTAAAATGCAGATGATCTCTGGAGCTCTTACAAGTGTGTTGCAACTTGCCAAATGCTCTGAAGGTAAGGAGTGCTACCTAGACAAGTAGCAAGAATGAAGTAGGAAGCTCTGCTGGGTAGACCCAGAACCACTCCCTGATGTGACATAGTTCCTGTATTGTTTCTAGCAGGTGAGGACTGTCTTTTAATATCAAAGCAGGCAGGACCTTGTGCTTTGGGAGCAGAAAGCTCAGCACTTAGTTTGGCCTCCATGGAGTTCCAAGTGGCCACTGCATGCAGCGTAGTGAGAAGAGCAGTCTAAGTGGCCATAGGTTGTTTGCAATATTATTAAGTCCCATTATTTCTTTCCAGCTGATAAAGAACAAGCTATTGTTACTGTTCTTAGCAAGCCTGTCCCAAGTTTGAGCAATGATGCCGAGACGCTCATTTGCACTGTGCAGCTCTCCAGTGGCATAGCCAAGACTTTATACCAGGGAACTGTCCCATGTAATATTTCCTGCGTGCTCTCTCATCATGAAACAAGTGTGCGTCTCTTGTTCAGTCAGCTGAACACCAGCACTGCGCTATAATGATACCTTTACATCATGCACAAGCCGTTGTCAGTGAGGGAAAGCAATTTCTTCCGCGTAACAGATTATTTTAGGAAGCAGTCTTCATCCTCTTTCAATAATGTGGTTATTATAACCGTTCTGAACAAGCTCACCACATGCTGACAGGTTTTTAAATATAGATTTCCCTGTGCACAGGAAGAAGTTTTATTTAACAGGAAACTAAGCGTGGCTTTAGTTTAAATAATCTGCAGATTCCTAGTAAGAGGTCATCGTCTTAGATCCCAATCCTGGCATGAACTCCCTGCACACAGATTACTGTAATAAAGGTCAGTAGGGCTCCCCACCAGCACCGTTAATGAAGCAGTATGCTAATTGAAGCCAGTTTAGCTGTCCTGATGAATTAGTCAGACTACTATGCGTCTCGATAGGCTTCAGCTTTGTGGAATAGGGAGAGAGAGATTTGCTGTAGCCTCTGCTGAAGCTGTGAATATGGCTTAGTTACTGAAGCTATTAAATATCACAGACAAAACCCAAATATACAAATACTTACTACACAGTGGGATAAATCAGACTTGACCACCAGGATTCTCAATGCCCAAGTATGAGTGGGGGATATATTAGGCTTGTACTCTTTAAAAATGGGTTGTTTCAAATCAAAGCAGGTTGTTATGACCATCTGACACAGCCAAAAGTCAAGTCCTTATAAAAGCTCCGACTGACAATAGAGAGCAGAGCCGGTGGAAGGGGTTTTCCAGCTAAACTCAAGGACTTAGGTTAATTGCTCCATCCTGTTCTTTGCCAGACTTATCAAATGAGGTAGGAAATTTTGCATTTTGCTTTTCCAGTAAGTTGAACTTGGAGTGGCCTCTCTTTCAGGTGCTGTTTTGTTCAAATCTGTTGGTTCCAGCTGGTATGACTTTTACATGCTGCTTTGTGGTTCGTGCTATTTCTCAAATGCGGGCAGAGTAGGCCGTTCGCATCTTGTGCGAGATGCTGTCTGGAATCCCAAACCCAAAGAAGTCTTTCCCTGAGACCCAAAAGCCATTGTTATACATGTTTTTTAGATACCAAGGGATGCAGCTAGGAGCTCATTTCAGTTTTCAGAAGCATCAATCCTTTTAGGTGTCTAAAAATCCCTGAAAAATCTGGTCCCTTCATAGTAATCTTGAGTACAACCAGAGGGATATTTCTAGTACTCTCTCCGAGTCAAGCAAAACAGTGTTTGCAGACCAGGCTTCTAATAATACAGCAGCCAGTGTCGTTGCGTTAAAGGCTTTAAAACTGCAGGGGAAGGTGTACAGCCATGGACGTGACCGATTCAATGGTGACCTTATAGAAACAAAAAGAAACTTGAGAAGACTGGCAGAGCAGGAGGCTCTTCCTGGGAATGATTATTGCGAACAGTTAGCTGTGCTCATTCTTCTCAGAACTACATTAGCGATACAGTCTCGTCTACAAGACTAGTAACTAAAAAGTGTTAAGAAATGAGCTGGTAGCTGTCAGCCATCTCTCAAGCCTTTAAAATTTGCAAGCTTTAAGCTTCCTGCACACACTCCTTTCAGAGAGCATAGCATGTCTCTTCCCCTTCCCCAAAAGGGCCTGTTGAATTAGTTTGCTAGAGATGTGATCAATGTAGCTGAAGTTAAGAAGTAGTTTGCAGGCATTAAACCCACTCCTAATCACTGGTTACTGTTGTTTTTATTTATTTATTCCCTTTCAGTCTCCTTCTCCTGACCTTCCTGTTGTGGGAACTGACTGGATACAAAAATGGTGTTCAAGAATAAACTTCATCTCCTTCACTTAAGGAAGCATTAATTGCTTGAAAAAAAACAAAACAAAAAATCTCTCATCATTTATTCCAGTCTTCCCTCAACAAACAAACTCTGTTTCTTTAAGCTATATCCTACCTTTGTGCTTCCCCACTTCTGTTTCCATCCTAGCTCTGTCCAGCAGGTTCTTGGATGTACAAAGCTGCCCTTAAATCAATGCCTTGCAGGCAAAAGTCTGCTCTGAGATAAGCACAATGCGCCCCTATTAAAGCAAGCAGGAGGCTAGCAGATCTGTCCAAGCACAGAATGTGACCTTTCATACCAACTTCTATGCTAACAGGTGATCAAGCTACTATTTCCTTGCCTCCCTTCCATTCACAGGTAATACACTCCAACTCTTGCTTGCAAGGGAAGAATTTTGATTCAGACTGAGAAGCATTTCCTCCCCCTAATTGCTTTCATCAGGAGGAATTTAAATATATTAGCACTCAATGAACACTTGTTATGGAGAACTTGTTCACCAAGTGGTGGGATGGTATTCAAAAGGAGCTTCAGGTGTGGATTGGTTGTTGTGCCTTTTACATTAGCCACTGGAAATCAAAAAAGAAAGAGAGCTAGGGAAAAATGTGAAGTATTTTACATTGCTGCCCCCCATAGAAATCAATCCAATTCAACTTCCTTAGCATGACAAGCTATTCAAGTGTTACCCAAGTGTAAATAAAGGAGACTGAGTAATCGGTTCGCAGACAAAAGGAGTAAAATTGAGTCAGGACTGGGCAAACTACTGTGAGGGCTGACAACACGCATCCATTTCTCTCGGCACTGCCTGTTCCTGATGTGATGAAGTTCCCTAGTTAAATCCCACAGTGTTCCTGCCTGTGTCCTTCTATTTCAGCCACCAATCCTGCAAACTCTTAAGCATGGGCTTAATTTTACTCTCATGAGGAATTGCATTGACTTCAAAGGAATATTAAAGCTAAGCTTGGGAATAAGTGTATCCTGAGTCAGGGCCTAGATGCTTTGTAGCAGGTTATAGGCAGACAAGGTTCTTTGGGTAAATCTGGTATCTTTTATTAGACCCACTAAAATAGTTGGAAAAAAAGTTCTTCTTTGCAAGCTTTTGGGTACAAACGCCCTTCTTCAGGCAGAGGGAGAGTCTTGGGTTATATGCACCCATGCAGAATTATGTACCATCATGGAACTTGATGCAAGGCCAAAGCTTTCTAGGTGCTAACAAATTGTTTTTGAGTGAGACCTGCATCTTGTATGGCACGTAGTGACTAGTAGGTTTACCTATTAATCACTGGCAGAAAACCACTCACTTGAGGCTGGCGTTTGGCTGGCTCAGAGCAAGCTGTCTAATTGATAGGACAGGGATTCTTTAAATTGGACCATGATCTCAAGTGGGGACAAGAGATTCTCACATTTTACCTCTTCCATTGGCCTCTGAGGTTGTGATGGGTCCAAGGCCTTCTCAATACTGAAGCCTTACACATTTTCTCCACCTAGCATTGCTGCAGGTAAAGGAGGGAGGTAATACTGCAGGAAGTGCTTGTGTGGACCAGACAAGGGTATCTTCTTGTCCCTCTACAGTATAATTAAAATCCTCTGTGTATAGGGTTAGCCCGTGGAACGATTAAAAAAGCCTGCAGAGGAAGCTGGGAGTGGGGCAGGCAGAAGGAACTGAAAGGGCCGTCCAAAAACAGCGCAGAGGTGGTCTGTGCATCTCTCTTCCTCCAGCAGCAGGAGGTGGCAGCAAAAATGACTTGTTTGGCTCACAGGAGCATTGTGGTGAATGCTGGCTGGGCAAAGCAGATGTGAAATGCTAGACAAGTGCTTGGTATTATTGAACAGAAATCTCTTTCACACCTCAAGTGGCGGAAAGAGTTTCCAGGAGCTGGAGGAACTGGCCCACCCCCTCCTCCGCCTAGGTATGTGCTGGGCTTTTCAAGCTGTGCCTGCAACAATCCATGTCTAGGCACTTTAAAAGCTGAATGGTAAGGCAGGCAGAAGGGTGCATGCTATGTGCTGGAACAAAGGAGTGCTGTGACTGGATTTGCTAGGGCTCCAGTTTCAGTCCCGCCACAGACTTGCTTCTTGCACCTATTTCAGAATCAAAGTCCTCCAAGTTGGGGGTGCCTGCATGGCAAAAAGCAGCTGCTTAAATACAAGCAAGAACTTAGTTTTTACTCCCAATGCAGCATCTCTAGATACCTGTGAACCTCGCATCACCTTGGTATCCAGCTGTGCCTGTGTCCATTCCCAAAAGTGACCACCCATGACCACAGAAAGAGGTCAGGAGACTGCACTGGGAGGGGGGCTGTGCCGTCTCATCCCTTTTTAAATTTGATATTGCAGGTTGAGATCCATTGATCCCCAAAAGTTGGAGACCCATTGCCCCAAGGTTGTGACATGCACTCCATTGGCACCCCTCCTTCCTCAGCAGTAGGAAGCACTTCTGTTTTATTCATGTGAACCTGAGTGGTGTAAAGCTTGATTGGGCTGCTCTTGAAATCTCTGAACATCTTAGCATGGACCTCCAAAGGGGCAGGTGGGCAGAGGGAAGAATTGCCTCTATATTCACTATGCCAACCCTCTATGTTTCCCCTTTCTCCCATTGGGACATACGAAGCAAATGGCTTCATAGATCTACTCACCTATGACTGCACCATGCAGTAAGCATCACAGATTTTCAGACAGCAAATGGCCACTTGCAATAAAGAGTTGGAAAAACCAGGGCTGCTTCCTCTCAATCAAACCCTATTGCAAGTGGCTGCATTTTGAGGTTGAGGACTTTTATTCTGATACACTTCCATAGGTAGGTGGACAAGCAAGTACATCAGATGTCATTATTTGGCAGCAGATAAAAGTGAGTGGTCTTATAATATTAAGCGGAGTGCTACTATGATTACAGCCTGTGTCCGTGAATGACTATCCCTTCCCCAAAATACCGGTTAAAGCCCAGGTGACAGCTTTTAGTGCTTTTAGGTAAGACTTCTTTTATTTTCTCCTTTTACTTTTTTTAGTTTGAATAACTGGTTAGTGATCTGGAGGCGGGGGATGAGAATAGCATATTGCTGTGAAACCTCATGCTTTAAAGTCCCACTCAGCCAAATAGCTCACATAAGCAGGGGGCAATTATCAAAAAAGGATAATCATTTTAGAATTTAAATCTTGCCTTTGACTCTTCTAAAAAGCTGGGGGAGGCAGGTTATTGTTTGGGAAGCAAATGCAACAGATAACTCTTCCTTGGAAGAGAAAGGAGTGATCCATGAGGTCCGAGATAGCCACTTGTCTCTACGGTCATGCTCCCTTAACCCCTTTTGTAAATGGATATAGATATTTAAATTGCTGTTTCTAAAAGTTACCCAAAACCAAGGACTCAAGCGTTTGAATGGATGAATGAATGAGAAAGTAGCTTGGATGTGATCCACAAATCTGATTTTTTTTTTTTTTTAGTTTCACATTCCAAACATCTTTGTAAGGGGGAAGTTGGGGACTTTTTGCTAGAAAACAGCTGTTTACTTAAGGTTAACTTGCAACTATCCCCACAGCAGTAGGAAATGGAAGCTCTAAATCTTCTGTAAAACAGAAGAGATCTTAATTTGATCTCTCCCGGGGGAATGTATGACCTCATGGAACCCTTCTTTGGGGTCTCCTATGAAAGGAATACAATATTCAATGTGTATATATAGAAGCAAAACAGCTGATCTCAGTGGGACAAGATTGCAATTTTTTCCAGCACATGTAACTGTGTAGATTTATAGGTCTCTGCTTAGAGGTTTTTACAACTTGTAATTTGCTCAGTTCACTGCTGGGAAGCTTCCCATCTGTTGCACAGAGGAGGGAAGTTTTGATTTAGATATCTACCTTATGGATAGGATGTAATCTAGCACCTTTCTTCAAGATGCTTTATTTGTCCTGCTGTATTTTACAGCAGTGCTTTAATTAGCCATATTTTCTGGTTTAGCCTATGCATTATCTGGCAAGAGACATACATCCTTCACTCTAGCCCTGCTTCCAATTACCATTTATTCAGGGCAACTTTGTCCCTAGTGCTCTTGATTGACAAATCTCTGCAAACTACTTCAATGGGGTGAATGGTTTCTCTTTACTAAACTTCATATCTGTGCACCTAATCTCAGTTGGTCACAAAACTTTTGTGCTCAGATGGTTCCTTCCCCTCTCGCCCACCCCTCCATCCTATATCCGCAAATCAGCAGTACACAAAGCATGGAAAACCCAGTATGGTAATTGTGTGTGCAAAAGAATACTAAAATAATATCATACCCCATGTGCATTCATACATTGAAAACTCTTGTTGAAAAGTCTTAATATAGTATGGGAGATTTTCTTGTTGTGTGTAAAATTACTAGCCTGAGATGGAAACTGAAGCAAATTCATGCTTCCCTAGCTATAAGACAAAATGTAATGAATCTCATAGCAACAAAAAAAAAACCAAAAAAAAAACACATGTTCTGTGGCACAGTAGGGAAAATATGTTAAATTTTATGGGTGCAAGGTTACAATATCCATAGGCCCTTATGATGGCTGCATGGCAGCTCATGCTTGTGCAGTTATTTCAGGCTACTTGCAGATTCAGGCCAGAAAAGCGCCATTAGTTCATGGCTATTGCTACAACCTTCATTTTATGCTGGAACTTGCTTTGCTGTTTTAGATGAAACTGTGGTACTGCTTATGATAATGGGAGTACTACTTGATCTTGTAACTAAAGAGAGTTGTTAGCACAGATCTGCGATAGAAATTGCAGACCTGACTTGTCGCTTTTATGGGACTGCATGTGGGATCTTAAAAATCCTGATGCTCTCACAGCAAAATGACTGCTTGCTACACAGTGCTTGCTAGTCAAATTGTGACGTGCAACTTTTATCTGTGTTATCTTCCTAAAGGGATAATCCACCATCGAGGCAAGGGTTCCACTCTACCCAGGAACCCACCCACGAAAGTGTTTGTGGCCTATCATCTAACTTACCAGCCACCACCCCAAAGCCCATTCTCACCTACAAACGCTCAGGACTATCTCAAACCCTCCCCCATGAGTGTCCATAATCTCCCATCAGTTTCCTCTATGTACCAACCAACCATGTTTAACTACGAGCGTCCAAAACATTTTCTCCAGTCTAAGAGTATGTACCAAGGGAAACAGCAGCCTCCAGGACCTGAGACTTCTACATCGCCGAGCAGACCAATCAAACAGTCCTCTATTCTCATACAGCCTCATAACCCTAGCGGGCAGAAGTTTGCCTCCTCTCCGTCGCTGAGCTCTTCCATCTCTCTGTCCTCGCCTTCCTATAGCGCCCCTAAGGAATCTGCACAATCTCCTCCTAGCTCATCATCTGGGCAAAGGCTTTCGACCATGCATAAC
>NW_005842212.1:1704173-1722351 GCF_000455745.1 Alligator sinensis | reverse complement strand
CATTCCTTTGCTCTGTGTTGCCCTCGCAGTCTGTTCATAATAGCCAAGCTCCTCCTCCTACAGAACCCAAGTAAGTATGTGCACCCACTGACTTCCCCTTGCTTTGAATCTGTGTTTGACTGGCCACTGCAAGTAGTCCGGGTTTGGGGTGAAATCCTGATCTCAGTAATGCCAAAGGAAGATTCAGTTGATTTCAATCTGCCATTCAGAGGATGGAATTCCCCACTTCTTGCTTTCCCTGGGCAAACATTTGTCCACGATGCACAAGTGGGAGAGGGACTTCTTAGTTTAGAAATTAACTTCACATACCTCTCCAATGCGTGGTCATTCATTGGAGCATGATGAGCTGTTGTCTCTAGTGTGGTGGAAATCATTTGCATTAGCATATTTGGGGCAGGGGATAGGTACTTTGCTTTAGTATCGAGTCCTGCAATTCTAACTTGACTACTTCTGGACAAAAGAATGGCACCACCTGCAATAGCCTTCATGTCTCATAATAAAGCCCTGAAAGAGGTGATCCCTCCTTGTCCTAAACTTATGTATATAGCCAGACACTAAGAAACTGATGCACCAGCATTTTCTGGAGTCTCGGGGCAGGGACTGATAGGTGCCAAGTGATTAAGATGCTTTGAAAGCTTTACCCCTTCAGACCAAGGACAAAATTCTTCTCCCTGGGACATGTATTATTTTGATGGCTTTTGGGGTGCAATCCAACTCCCTGTCAAGGTCTTTGGAAGGACTCCCAGTGACCTCAATGGGAGTTCAATCTGGCCTTGTTCTATATCTTGTGTTACTGCCAATGCTGCTGGGCGTTCGTATGGAAGTAAGGGAAGTGTGTGCAGTAGAGACTGTATCGTGGAAGATGAGGAGAATGTGTCTTTCGTCTTGGTTACAAATGGAGGTTCAGTCTTTGTATTCTCAAACTCGGGACAGTAGCTGTGCTTCAACAAAGCTGCCAGTGTGATTGACTAGCAATGGGAAGGTGATGTTAGCAAGGACAGTTGTCATTTTGATCAGCTCCATCTTTCCACAGGGAACTACCACTTTTGTGTGTGACCTATAAATGCCACTAGGACAATCACAATTTATACAGTAGGGTAGTGCACAGCTTTTTGTCTAAGGGCTTCCTAAATACCAAACTAACCTTAACACATACCATTGCCGGTGAAGCCAGGGAGCGTTATTATCCTAAGAATTTTGCAGATGGACAAACTGAGCCACTTGCCCAAAGCTATGCAGTGATGGGAGAAGCAAAGCAAACTCCACTTCCCCTGCTCCAGTGAGCAGAAAGGACCCAGTCACTGGCAGGAAAAACCATAAACAAGCAGTTGCTTCTTGCTCTTTACAGAACAAATAGTGTAGGGAGTGACTTCAAGGCATGTCCAAAATGGTAAGATTTGCTGAATATGCATACAACATCTGAGGCCTTGCCACACAGACTGCTGCTTTGGTCAGGTTCTGTCAGCATTTAACCCGTACAGCTGGTGAGTTCACCATGTATTTCAAGGGGTACCGTCTCCTTGCAATACATTTCACCAGGAAGAAAGAGGCAGCAGCATTTTTGGCTAACTCCATCTAAACCACCCCAATGCTTAGCCATCCATGCTCGTGGGGGCATCTTTACAGAGTTGTCATTTAAATGTTTGCTTAACCCACCTGAACAAGGGTTTGGCCTATAAAAGGCACAGCTTCATCTGGACATACTCTGTTCCAAACCCAAAGTATATAATTGCAATGTCCCAAGAACTCAAATGAGGGGCAGGGGTGTCTATACCTAAGGTTTCTTAGCCAAATCATATGTACTGTTAAATGAAGTATACAACTTGGGTATTTCAGCCCTCTCCTGCAGATACATGATATCTGGGAATTAAACTGGCTAGGTCCTATGACAAGAAGGCCCTAGCTCTTAAAAGACTAAGAGGGGAACAATGTGATGAGCAGTGTTCATATGGTGTCTTCTCACTTTCCTGGAGATGGCATCAAGAGTTTGTATAGCCTCCATGACTGGAACCAGTGAGAAACTAGGATGGGAACAACTGTTTCATCCTTTAGCTAGAGGTGGGAGGGACAGAGGGTGTGGCTGGATAAACCCTGGAAGCCCAAAGATTTATGGGTTCCTTTTCTTCCTACCCTTCTCATCCCCCTAGCTGTCAAAGAAAAGCCAGAGAGACCTATGCAGGGTCTCTGCTCTCCTCACAAATAAGTTAATTTATAACTTTTGGGCTCTTTGGAAGGCAGAGGAGAACGGAGAATTCTCCAACTCAGGCCCCAGCATAATTATTTGAGATGGCAGAGCCCCAGCCCCTTGAAGTCGCCCTCTCCCCCCAGTTTTGGGGGGTGGCGAGTACAGAGAACCGGGATTACCTCTTCTGCATGGCCTGTTTCTGCTTTTACGTGGGTGGGAAGTCCCCTATATTGCTCTGTTTCTAAACCTGGCAGAGCTGATAACCAGCTCTTGTCCTACACTATAGGGAGTAAGACCCTTGGTTACACTGGAAAAGTGCCAAGTAGGGGTGGGGGGCACACAGTGCATATGGAGGGCAAGAGGACTTGGATGTCTTGGCTAGACTTCAGTATTAACCTACCAGCTTCAGGGAAGCAATTCATGCCAGAAATCTTTCTGCCAATGGGCCTCGCTTCCTGCTCACAGAGTAGTCCTACCACAGAGGTTGCATTTTCTGTGTGCACCACTCATTGTGCCACTGGTTGCCTCAGACTAGAGCGAGCCCTATTTCCCAAAAATATTTGTCTTGTAATTACAGCGTGTTTGAGCAGACTCAATTAATCGAGTCTGCTGGAGTGTGGTAATTACCACACTCCAGCAGATGCCAGCATCGCATGCAACAGCATCCCCACGCTGAAAAATGGTGACTGGGCACCTTAACTAAATCTCATTCAATAACCTTTAAAGTGCCCTTGCTGCCATTTTTCAGCGCAAGGACACTGATGCACGTGATGCTCCAGGTGCATTATTAGAGCAGCTCTCAGAGCCACTCTAACTAAAGCACCTCTCCCCCCCAGAGCACATGTATAAATGCCCTAAATGCCAACCATTGTCCATAAGGACGCATCCTGTGCTAGGCACTCTACAAGCTAATCTGGAGCCACTGATCTGTTAGTGGGTTCAAACAGAAGCATGAAGTGTGTATACATTCTCAAATGGGATTTTTCACAGCTCTAATGACTAGCTGGGCTGACTCTTTCTTTTGTTTCTTGCCTGAGTAGTTACCCAAAGCCAATGTATCACAAACAAGCTAGCACAAAGTCAGTGCAGAAGACCTCAGACCAAGAGATACAAGGAACAAAAGAGGCCCTCATTCAGGACTTGGAAAGGAAGCTGCGCTGCAAAGACAGCCTTCTGCAGAATGGCAACCAGGTAAGAACATGCTGGTACCAAGGATCTCTTTGCTTAGGTTCTCCTCCATAGATTCCAACCAATTCAGAGGTGCTAGAGCATTTCTGCTCATGGGAGTTGTTAGACCCATGGAAAACACAAATGGAAATGCCCCCAGTAACCCTAAAAGGGCACGAGGACAGACTGCTGCCCAGAATCTTATTTGATTCCCTTAACCTCGAGGTGATCCCATTTATTCAAGCCACTTGGGCAGATTGCACTCATTATAATGAGTGCAGAGTCTACCCTCCCTGATGAGCATGGGGAGAGAATACGGTAATCCCTTGTTCAGGATCCAGTAACTCATAGATTTGGGGTTGGTAGGTTTTTAAAATCTGGTTGCTTCATTTCAAACACACTACACTTCTCTGCGTAGTAGATGAGACGGGTCTTGGCCCCTGCATGCAGCTGTAGGGAGAACAGCTCTCTGCGAGCAAGCCATACAGACACACAAGCCTACACAGGGGGGCCTGGCAGGATATGGAGTGCTCATAGCATTACCCCTATGGCTATTTTGGGTTGCAGATCTGTCCGTAGACAGCTATTGTGAGATGGCTGCAGTGTGGCATCTGTGCCAGTCCAGACATCTGTGTAAGCTGGCTGCTGAAGCAGGCAGCTCTGGGAGGTACCAAGGTCACCTGAAAGCCACTCTATGCCCTCCTCTGTCATCCCACTTCCCAGCCAGGCTGAGCCTTCCAGGTTGCCCTGTTAGGAGGTGCAAACGAGCACTAATCTTTTCTATCAATTAAAAAGCATGAATTCAGGAATCTCATCCCTTTCAGTGGTAGAATTGTTTCTACCAGCCTAGACATGGACCCAACCGAGAATTTGAGAGCCTGCCAAGGGTTTAGGCAACTAAGTTTATTCAGCCATTACTGCAGTGGTACAGTTGACCAAGCCCCAGGGAAGCATGACTTAGAACAGTGCCAGTTTGCAGGGTTTATCCTGGTTTCTAAATGCAATGGCTTCAGTACAGGCATCGTGACTCAATAGCGAATAAAAACCAACTGCCATCAATACTAGAAACAGGTCTTCAAATACCTGAAGGGTCGTCATGAAGAGGATAGAAATAGACTTTTCTCTGTGGCTGTAGGGGACAGGACTAGATTCAAGCTGCAGCAGGGGAAGTTTAGGTTGAAGATTAGGAGGAACCTTGCCCATGAGGGTGGCCAGGCACTGGAACAGGCTACCTAGAGAAGTTGTGGAAGCTCCATCCTTGGAAACTTTCAAGAGTAGCCTGGGATGGGTTTGTTGGGAATGATCCTGCCTTGAGCAGGGGGCCGGGATGACCTCATGAGGTCCCTTCCAGCCCTACATTCCTATGACCCTATGAAAGAAAGGGGAATTGCTGCTCAAGTCACTTTCTTGGCTCAAACTCTTTACAGAGAGCATCTAATTGAGCCCCACAGTGCTTGGTATCAGATTGCAAAAAGAAACAAAAGAATTGTCTAAAGAAAACTCTGCAGCCAGGTAAGTTTGAAACAATAGGCTGGAAGTTAATAACAAAGGAAGCATTTCCTATAGGAAGTTGGCTCACATTTGAGACCTGGTACAGCTTCAGCAGGGCCAAAACTTAGCTTTCCATGTCCAATTAACCCAATTCTGGAAACTGGTTTGTGCTAGGAAGAAGCAGGCAAGCTCTGAGAGCCGTTGGTGTGTACTGTGGAAATGGTCTTACTGCTTTGAGGCTTGGTAAATACACAAAAAGGTTAACCGCTTGGTCCTATTAAGTCAGAGACGGGTTCTCCCTCTCAGGAGTTTATTATAGCCTGGCATATTGTAGGTGGTGGGTAAAAATGGACCCAATGTGTCATTATCAGAAGTGTCGCAAAACTTTTATCAGATCCAATCAAAGTTGCTTAACTTGACACCGGCAAACTAATTAACTCTCTAAAGACTTCTGATCTGGAGGGAGGGGGGAAGTCTTCTAACAAAATTCAGACCAAATTCTGTACTCCCGTACAGATTGGAACTAGCTGTTAGGTGTAGACAACCCGAGTCCAATGAATTTGACTACTTTTGCTCACGTGAACATGGAGCATTTGAAGGTGCTGGGACTGCATGTGTGAGAGAACAAGCACATGCTTGGTGCTAGAAAATCCACACATCCTAACACCAAGTGGCTAGTTTCTGAGGAAGATCCACAGCTGATGGAGTTGGAAAGCCCTCCTAGCGCTGATGTACAGGACCCCTGGGAGCTCATTCCAAATTCCCCAATAATGCTGTCATAGTTCCCCATAACTAATCCCTGCGCAGGAAGAATGGAAAGCCAACGACTGTCTAAGCTTTTATGCATTTCAATGCTGTATAAATGAGGATCAAGCTCAGATGATGCCAGGACATCAAGCCCTGTTGAGCAGCCCAGGTTTGCCCATGCACTCAATCCAACAGCACCTTGAATCTATAGCATATTAATACTGCTGAGTGACGCAGCTGCTGAAACGCCAGTAAAAAGGCCATTCACCATGACTAGCCTTGCTTTCTATCCTGCTTTAAAGAGGTTAACCTATGAAGAAAGAATGGCTCGCAGGCTGCTTGGACCAGAAAACGCTGCATCTGTGTTTGACGTGCAAAATGAGGAAAACGTGCAGAACTCGCAGGTAACTGCAATCTGTCCATAGGGCAGACCGTTGTCGGTGTTCATTTAAGGGTCTGATCACACTGGGGTGGGGAGTTGTACATTTTCAGGAGGTGCAAATAAGAGAAACTAAGACTTGCAATAACAATAGACTTCTGTATAGCCTCGTACATGGGAAGAGTTCAGCATGCTAATTACACCTTGCAACATCCCTTGTTAGATACCTATCTGTAGGAATGAAGTCTCTGGGGAGGAACACAATAGCTATTTTGCAGCACTCGGCAGCCTCCTGCAGTGTAGGACAGGCAGAAGGAATTAATACAATAACCTATTTGAAGAGCAGGGGAGCACAAGTAGGCAGTATGTAACAGCTCAACTTAAACTTGACCAGGACTAAAACAAATTAACATACTTGTGTGTGCTGACTACAAGCAGGCAGGACTTTGTGGTTTGGGGAGTGTTGTGTGGTAGGCTTCAGTTTAATTGTGTGCAAGCCGGTTTTTCTCACCCCTGTCTGAATAACGCCAGACCTAAATAAAAGAGCATCGCAGAAGCATTTTAGAGATGCCTCTCTGAGCTGACATTGATTGCCTTGAGACCAGCTTTGGCTAACAGGAGTCTGGGGAGCACTTTCCCAAGAGTAGGAGTGTTGCATTGGCAATATTGTTCATACTTTCACCATTCTGTGTATGCTCCCATTGACTCATCCAACTGCCAGGTTTTTTTTGGCTAGTCAGACTATTAGGATTATTTTTGGAAACTTCAGCTCTAGCGCATCACCTTTTAAAATGGATGTTAGTGTTGCTAGATGCTGCATTTCTAACATGGGGGTGTAGAGAGAATAACCTCAGAAGGGATCTGCCATTAGCCAAATCCAGCAGAACATAGAAGCATGCAGTAGCCCGCTATAGTAAACAGACTACACATGTGGGTATGTAGTTAAACACATGCTAGTGAGAAAAGAGAAGCAAGCAAACTCAAGCTTATTTGTCTGAATGTTGCTGCCATGGATCCTGTAACACCTCAGGACTTTCTGTACTTGATATAACTGGCTCCATTGCTAAAGTGGTAGAAATGCTCTGACTTGCTGACATTAAAACACAGTTATCTGCTCTTCAGATCTCTATAGAAGTTCTTGTTGCAAAACCATCCTGGGTACTTGAATAGATCTAATAACTTGATTGTGGAGTTATCAGCAAGCTTAGCTAGTGCTGTGATCTAGTAGGGAAAATATTTTCCAGCTCAACATGTGTTCGTTGCTCTTGGTACCATTTCTAAGTGGGCACAACAGTGTTCCTGCCAGCTCTGTATAAAAGTGACTTCACTTCTATTCCTGCTTTACAGAAGGACACATTGTACCTAGGCTCTCATTTCACATATTCCAGCAAGACTATTTCCCCGCTAACAAAGGTTATATGTTCACCAAGAAAGATCTGCAACCAAAGGAAATGGCCATACCATTCACCTGTGCTGCTGGACTGAAAGCTGCTCTAAACTATTAAACTATTACTTTTTTTAGTTACTAGGGTTGGAAAAAAAAGTCTGGAATGAAGTGTGAGAAAATATTTGCTTACAATGCCGATCTAGTATTTTATTAGAAAGGCATCTGTGGAATCTGCCATTGGTGTGTTTGAAAAGCAAACTGCTCATTTAAAATCTTTACCGAGAGATTGAATTGAGAACTTTGCTAGTGCATGTTAACTGACTTTTTGCTTTTATTCTTCAAAGCAGCAGACTACAGAGAACACAAGGTTACAGGTTCCTTCAGGACAAATAAGGTAAATCTTTAAATCTATATTACAGGTTCCTTCAGGACAAATAAGGTAAATTTTTAAATATATCCCCAGCCAATCTTGTGAGACGGACATTCAATATTCCTGTGTGTCCAGAGTCTTAATCTAAAATGTGTATGATGTGGCTACTATATTGGGTATTCTACTTTTATACTAAAAAATGAACTCAAACTTCATAGTTCATAGGATAATTGGTAACTTTTTTCAACCAATTATTGAGAACCTTTTAAAGAGGCAGGGATTGTTGGGGTGGAAGCTTGTGACCCATATACTATAGTTAAAAATATCCTGAGAATTGATAGTTCCTCATCTCTTTCCAAGCAAGGTTCAGTGAGGTAAGGAATAACCACAGGGCATGGGATATGACAAGCATCTGTGGGCCATGCCTCAAAGGCTTTGGGGTCTGAGCTCAAAAATAGGAGCTTTACAACTGCTGGTGATACTATTCCATGCAGTCAGAGGCAGATAACAGGATGCTTTATCCCAATTTGACAGATTTAAAAAGCTTAAGGGATGGGAGCGACATAGCTATTAGCCTGTCTTAATTCTAACCTCTTGAGTTGAGTAGGTGTCATGTACAGCCATGTAGCAACCTTGCCAAAACTAACTGTAAGCGTGCACTCTACAGGAGCAGACCCTCTTCCAGAGGGGAAGAGCAAGGACAGGGCTCGATCCAGGAGAAGTTCTTTCAGCCACGTTTTACGCAAGTGCCAGAAGATATAACCATTGAAGAAGGACGCTTCTGCAGGCTGGACTTCAAAGTAATGCTGCTACTTGTGCAGTCCTCTCCATACAACTACAACACTTGGTTTCCCCTTGGCACCTACTACAAACTAGGCACGATAGAGATGTTTGAGCTACAGTAGCTCCATCCCAGTGACCTGGAGCACTGTCTCTCTACCACTACTGGCTTTGCAAGTACAGAATCCTTCTTGGACAATCTTGCAAGCCAGCACCAAGCAGGGCTGGGAAGGGGAGTGGCACAAAAGCACCAGGGAGAGAAATTTAGCAAGCTCCACAGCTTTTAGCCCTGGGAAACTTCAAATTAAATTGGCTGTAGCCACTGCATCCCTGTCAGGATACAGCAGTTAGGAGCTAGGGACAAGCCTGCTCTATAAATCTGAAATGTCCTCCTGGAAGAGGGCTCTGCAAAACATGCTGGCATGGGCATGTATTAGGGCCCCAATTCAACAAAGCACTGAGGCAGGGTCTTAAATGCTTGTCTTCTGTGAGGAGGGATGACCACTGAGCACATAAGCACCTGGTTACAACCTGCTGAATTGGGACCTAGATGCCTGCCAAGTTAAGGCCATTTAATAAAGTCCACTTTAATATGCTAAGTGATAGCTAAACTAAATGGACAGGGCCCTTGCTTCCAAAAAAGAGCTATTAAAAATAGTTCTTTCCAACCATTAAAACACAGGATGAAACTCCGTGAGAGATACTCCTAACACATGTACCTTGTGATAAAAAAGAAGCTAGCTCTTGTTATTTAAGCCCTTTTTTTAATACAAGTTACCTTCTTTTTTTTCTGAAGTGTTTTTTAGCTTTGCACTTAGAGAATCAAATGCCTCTCCTTGTCTTAATGCCATTTCTACCATACTGAAGTGATAAAACCTATAACTCTTTTAGGAGAAAGTAATTTGTCATACCACTTCAACAGGCTGCTGCATTTCGTAGTCTAGAATGAGTGAACTCCATTACAGATCTATATTGGTATTAAAAAAAAAAAAAAAAAAAAAAAAAATTTACAAATGTGGTTTTTATAAAATGGTGGGCTTGCCCACAACTGATCCCACTGAGTTAAACTGCGCAGGACACGGGTAATGTGTCCTGTGAAATTTTACAGTTAGGGTGGCCAAAATCTGGAACTAGCTTCCCAGGGAAGTGGTCCCAGCCCCTACCTTGGGCAAATTCAAGAGGAGGTTGAACGATCACCTGTCTGGGGTCTTGTGAACCCAGCATTCATTCTGCCTGTGGCAGGGGGTCAGGCTAGATGATCTGTTCAGACCCCTCCTGACCCTAGCTACTATGAAATGATTCAGACTTGTGAAAGCAGGGCTCCTTGTCTTGTAGCTAAAGCTCTTTGAGTCAACTAGGTTGCTCCATATGCTTTATAGTTTACATAGGGCTGGAAATGCCACAGGTAGTTTCCCAGTTTGGGCATTAAGCTGATCAAACTGCCCTTGAGGAGGGGATTTTCTTAAATGTAAGAACATAAACGATTGCATATCCTTAGGTCCTTCTTCCTGTTTGCTCACGTCTTGTTTCTTCCCCCTTTACAGGTTAGTGGGCTACCAACTCCGGATGTGAACTGGTATTTAAATGGAAGGCTGGTTCACCCAGATGAATTTCATAAAATGATAGTATCTGAAAAGGGCTTCCATTCGTTCATTTTTGAAGTGATCAGAGCCTCTGACACGGGGACATATGAATGCGTAGCCACCAATCGTGCTGGAGAAGCTGCTTTCACAGTAAAGCTGGATGTAATTGGTAAGACATATGGCTTGGGTGACACCCTGGAGGGGAAGGAAACTTTCCAGCTGTGCATTCCTGAAAGGCCAGTGCCTTCTGCATGCACCAAGAGCATCAGACTCAGGAAAGCTGCTGCTTTCAGTGCCTGCAGGGCTTTTCTGCCTGCTTCCTGATGTCCAGGTTTAAGAACTACAACCAAGTCTTTGAACTCAGGATGGAAGGTTCTTCCCAAGTGCTCACCATCTTTCTAACCCTGCTCCTGGTGAAGGGAATGGCATTTTTGCCTCTGACTTCAAACAGGAACACTGACCAATGATGAGCATGCAGGGAAGGAAAAGGGCGCCAACCTGGATGTCTGTCATCTTGCGTTTGCAGCTAAGAATGGCAAAATTAGTGTCCTTCATAAAATACACTATGCATGCCTCCCCCCGGCCCCTAAGTGACTTCATTAGTGAAAGACTGTACCTTCCCAAAGCTGCCAGAATCGTAGCTGAGGAAAGCCACCTGTCATTTTAACTCTACCTGAACTACTGGTTGTATTGCCTCTCATGTTAGCAGGGCAAGACTATTTGAGGTGGAGAACACTGCTGAAATTTAAGTCCCAACTCAAATGGCAGTTAGAGGCGTATATCTCCTTCCCCAAGCTTTGAGATGAATGCACAAATTCTGGGTTGCGGTCTCTGGACACCTCCTGGGTCTTATCCAAGGCTTCATCAAGACTTTTTTATTCGTGAACTGGGCAGTGACCCTCACCCCCCACCCCCCTACCTCCCATCCAAAGAAGAATATTGCTCGTTAAAATGCTGATGTCTAGGCACCTGAAGGCCAGGGTAGCAATGTACATGGCATGTACCCTCCAAACAAGGATAGGATAAATATCAGTCAGGGCAAATATCTGCCAATGTAAAACAGCTACTACCACTTTCTCTTCTCATTTAGCAAAACAGCATCAGAGACCTCCAACTTTCATCTTCAAACCACAAAGCAAAAAAGTTTATGAAGGAGATACAGCCAGACTGGAATGTCAGATCTCTGCCATCCCCACCCCACGGATTTACTGGAAAAAAAACAATGAAATGGTACAATTTAATGCAGACCGAATAAGGTATCCTCCTAATGAGTTGACCATTTGGTGTGTTTAGAAATATAGCTGGTATATCTTAATGCAAAATGTAAATGACATGGTATCTAAAAAGACAATCTGATATCTAAAGGTTGAATGATGTGATATCTAAAAGGTTTGACAAAGACCAGTGCAAAGTCCTACACTTAGGATGGAGGAATCCCATGCACTGCTACAGGCTTGGGAACAATTGGCTAAGCAGCAGCTCTGCAGAAAAGGACCTGGGGGTGACAGTGGACAATAAGTCGGATATGAGTCAGTGTGCCCTGGTTGCTAATAAGGCTAACAGCACAATGGGATGCATTAGTAGGAGCGTTGCCAGCAGATCAAGGGGAAGTAATTATTTCCCCCTCTCTCTTCTACACTGGTGAGGCCACATCTGGAGCAGTGTCCAGTTTTAGGTCTCCCCACTATATAAAGGATGTGGACAAGTTGGAGAGAGTCCAGTGAAGGGCAACAAAAATGGTTAGGGGGTTGGGGCACATGACTTGTGAAGGGAGGCTGAAGGAACAGGGTTTATTTAGTCTGGAGAAAAGAGGACTGAGGGGGGATTGGATAGCAGCCTTTAACTACCTGCAGGGGGGTTGCAAAGTGGATGGAGCTGGACTGTTCTCAGTGGTGACAGATGACAGAACAAGGAGGAATGGGCTCAAGGAGGATAGTAAAGCCAGAGAGCTTGTGGAATCTCCATCCTTGGCGGCTTTTAAGGTCTGGCTCGACCAAGCCCTGGCTGGAATGATCCAGTTGGTAGTCCTGCTTTCAGCAGGGGGTTGGACTAGATGCCCTCCTGAAGTCCCTTCCAACCCTCATTTTCAGTTTTTTCTAAAATGGCAACATATGCATTTGCCAGTCAGATGTGCCCTTTGTCTACTGACCAGCATTGGACATGGGTAAAGGGTCAAGCATTTGGGTTCAACTCCCTGCACTTTCATTGCAAGAATGGTTAAATAACCTCCCTGTGATCCCCTACTCTAGCCACATGGAGCACTCGAGATGCCACACCTGCATCCAGCAACCAGGGATTCAAGGCATAACTAGTCAGATGCCCATGTCCTATGTGGGTCCTCCATGAAGGACCCCTGATCCAGACTTCAGTGCTAACAAGAAAACAAGTAATTGTTGATTCCATCTTACCCGTTGCAAGTAAAACCTGTGCAACAAACTATTTCTGAATCACAATAAGTGTTTTGGGGGCTTCTAGCCTTCTCAGCTATAAGTCATTCCTTTTAAATCAACTTTCATGCATTTTAAACAAAAACCCCTCTAAATCTTTCAGCATGCTGCATGACACCTCTGGAAGGGTTTGCCTCCTCATTCATAATGCTAACAAAAAAGATGCTGGCTGGTACACTGTCTCTGCAGTCAACGAGGCTGGCGTGGCCACCTGTCACACCAGGCTGGAGGTTGCATGTAAGTAAAACTTACATTGTGAGTTAATGTAGCTTGCCCTTTGGTCAGAGCAAGTCTGAGTGCAAACCTAGTTGAGGTCTGAGCACTCCGTGGCCTTGAATTTCCAAAGGAGGTAACAGATGTATCGTGCATTTTGGTGTAACTATTCAAAACAGGCATTTCTATTTGTATCTGGGCATTGTCCGACGGGGATGGTTTCTTTGCAGCGGCTAACCGCTATCCTCAACACAAGCAAGCATTCCTGTTAGAGGGAGCTTGCCTGTCTGTTCCTCATTTCAGGGACAACTTCCTCTTCTAGATTCAGAATATGTGAGGGTATGAATTTTGCCATTTGATAAAGCTCCTAAAACAGGGAGAACTGCAGTGCTCAGGACCTGAATGAGGTGTCTCTGTTCCAGCTCACCCACACAAGCCACTTCCAAACCCCAGGCAGTTGAAGGTTCGGCCGACTTTTAGCAAATACCTAGCACTCAATGGGAGAGGACTGGATGTGAAACAAGCCTTTTCACCGGAAGGGGAGTTCCAGCGTTTGGCTGCTGAATCAGGACTCTATGAAAGTGATGAACTTTAAACAAGAGGAGAAGGAAGCGCGCTCCTGTAACAGACACTCGTGACACCAAGAGATGCAGCTGAGTGGCAGTTGCTCTAACACTGCAAACGTACCTACATGTTTTTACTCCTTTTGACTTTTGCACACTCTGCTGTTCCAGTTTTATCAAGGTAGAACTCCTATTTATGTGGATTAGTGAATGTAGCCATTTACTCTAAACCTATATTGTATTTTAGCTGTGAAGCCTAAGTATACAAGGCAGTTAGCTCTCATAGAAGTGTAGCAGGTTTAACTACACCTGTGCTCCACTATAAGATGGAGTATGCTGGCTTTGTTCTGCTTTCTGTTATCATGAGTGATGATATACATCAGAACTTGTGCTGCCTGAATACTAAAACCAAATATAGACTACAGTGGTTTTTATGAGGGGTTATGCCAAAAGCAAATAAAATTTTAAATACCCAGTACAGGTTGTGACTTCTGTTTTTACCTACAACCAAGACTACTGCAGGGGTCTGGTCCCTGACAGCTAGTCGGTTTGCAAGTAGAATTGGTTGTGATCCTCCGTGCGCTGGAGCTTCTCTGGGTAATGCTAAGTATGGCATCCAGTTACCTGCCTTCCAAACCGCTCCGGTAGCCCACAGAATGACACACGCTTGCATAGCTTGTCCATCCACTGTAAATCTGTCTCCTCCCTAAGTCACAAGTTAACACAACTCTTCTTTGTCCAAGGCGCTCGCTTTTAATTGCAGCCGCTAAAGGAAAATTCCTCCTCTTCAATTCCCATAGGGGAGTCCCAAAAATCAGCAATCTCCTTGCAAGTAACAGCAGAGGGATGGGTCAAAAGCTTCCTGAACAGCATAAGAAGGCCTGAAGCTTCTTTAAATAGAGAGCAACCAGCAAGCTGGGGCCATGGCCTGCTCTGCAGCAACAGTAGCTATGATGACCCCAAGCACTACAGGATCATTGGACTTCTCCTTCCTTTCCAGTCAATGGACTGCTAGATCAATACCTTAGTTCATCAGCTGTAACCTGTTTAGAGATGCCTGCTGTGATGGTTCCCATATTACAGACAAGCCCTCTGTGTCTACTTCCTCATGCTCTCTCTTTCGCTCTTCCTTACCACTAAAGTGGATTTTCAAATACTGTAAATCACTGAGCCTCCCTCATATCAAAAGAGAAATGATGTAGGTCAGGCAGGTTGTTCCTAATGGTCCCCTTGGCCTTTCAGAGCCATAAAATTAAAAATCTCCATTTCTCTTTCCAGATGATATTGCCTAAACAAAACAACCAGACACCCACGCCTAGAGTCACATTTCAGGATTAACGCTGGAGCTGACTTCCTGCCAGCAATAGCAAACACTGCCTGGAGCAGGAAAACAGGTTTTTAATCGACTGCTATAAAACCAGCATATTCACACAAGATTAATAACAAGCATTTTGTTTAAAAACGTTGCAGACACATAGCGAGTCAATGTGCTGTGGGGGGGGATTACTCCGTGCATCTAATCTATTTTGATGAATACCCCAGAGTATCTGAAGAGCAAATATAGTGTGTAAAATGTGGGGTTTTATTTTTTTTAATGAAACTGTTCACGAAGGACTCGAAACAAGTTTTCATACTCCTCCCTTGCACAGAGGCAGCTGTTGCAGCGACGTGGTCAGGATAAGCACTGCCACAGTAGCAGTAGTGCCTGGGTGATGTTGTTGTCCCAATGGTCCAGGAAACTGAGAAGCAAGAATCCATGGGGGGGAAGACACCTTGTATTGGACCAACTGTGCAGGTGGGATAGACGCAGACAAGCTTTCAGGTATCACAGTACCCTTCACTTTTGCAAACAAGGAAGCAACTCTGGAAACATGCACACCCACACACACACCCCTCAAAGGGAGGATGGTATTTGCTGAAGTTGGTTCAAAACAAGTGAGTCTCTAGTTACTCCCTTATAAACAGGCACAGGCTTACTTATTATATTTCTATCCCACCCTCCCCCAGAGGCGCAGGGCAGCTTACAAGAACTTAATCCCCTGACAAATGTTAAAGGTAGGATGCAATCCGATACGGGGATCCCAATCACACTTCCTGTTATGTCACACGTATATGGCAGGAGATGCAACTGTAGGATCCCACATCCGATCCCACGGCACCATATACTGCTGTTGCAGGACGAGCCTGACCCCGGGCTCCTCCTGTACCAGCAAGAAGCAAGCGTGGCTCCCAGTGCTGTGAGCCGGGAGCCCCGGCTAGGAGGGGGGTGCTCCCAGCTTATGGAGCACGTGGGCGTCTGGCCAGGCTCCCGTGAACTCCAGAGGCTGGGTACCGTCGACACGTTCAATTGGAAGCATTACAAGGAACACCCACAAAATTATTACGCATGTTTTGTATAACTTTATGGCTTGTTCCTTGTCCGATTGTGCCATCAAATTGACCAAACGTGTGGACCAGGTCGTGACTTAACCCACAATTAACCAGGTAGTCATGGCTTACGTGTACCATCTCTCAGGGGCCTTTGCTGCTCTGCGTCTCCCCCACGGACCACGTTCATGGCAGCTTAAAAAAAAAAAAAAAAAAAAAAATCACACGTCTAATGCAATGGTCACATTAGAGCAGCGATGCCCAACCAAGGTGGATCTAGGATTTTGAAAAAGAGGGTGAAGACGGTGTGATACAACATCGCGTACGGCGCTACCCTCGTTTCTCCCCAGGAAGAAAGAAACTAGACGCTTTCCTAACACGCTGGGGGCGAAGAAGGGCTGCACGATTCAGTTCAAGACTGAAGTAAAAATGAACGCAACTTTATTGGATTTGCTAAATGAACCTATTAACAAAATACACGACAAGCAAGGCAAAAGTGGTCAGAAACATATTGTTTTATTAGTTTTGCAGTCATTACGATGACACGTACATCTATTCAGATTCGTAACACAAGACCTAGCCTTCAGTGTCTTGACGGGGCCTCCCACGTGTCACGGTCAGCCGTGGTTTCACCTCTCCCACACCCAAGGCAATGTCCCCACACCAGAGGCAATGTCCGCCTGAGGTAACATCCCTGCACCCAAGGTAATGTCCTCATGCCAGAGGCAACATCCACCTGAGGTAACGTCCCCATGCTGGAGGTAATGTCCACCTGAGGTAACATCCCTGCACCTGAGGTAACGTCCCCATGCCGGAGGTAATGTCCACCTGAGGTAACATCCCTGCACCTGAGGTAACGTCCCCATGCCGGAGGTAATGTCCACCTGAGGTAACATCCCTGCACCTGAGGTAACGTCCCCATGCCGGAGGTAATGTCCACCTGAGGTAACATCCCTGCACCTGAGGTAACGTCCCCATGCCGGAGGTAATGTCCACCTGAGGTAACATCCCTGCACCTGAGGTAACGTCCCCATGCCGGAGGTAATGTCCACCTGAGGTAACATCCCTGCACCTGAGGTAACGTCCCCATGCCGGAGGTAATGTCCACCTGAGGTAACATCCCTGCACCTGAGGTAACGTCCCCATGCCGGAGGTAATGTCCACCTGAGGTAACATCCCTGCACCTGAGGTAACGTCCCCATGCCGGAGGTAATGTCCACCTGAGGTAACATCCCTGCACCTGAGGTAACGTCCCCATGCCGGAGGTAATGTCCACCTGAGGTAACATCCCTGCACCTGAGGTAACGTCCCCATGCCGGAGGTAATGTCCACCTGAGGTAACATCCCTGCACCTGAGGTAACGTCCCCATGCCGGAGGTAATGTCCACCTGAGGTAACATCCCTGCACCTGAGGTAACGTCCCCATGCCGGAGGTAATGTCCACCTGAGGTAACATCCCTGCACCTGAGGTAACGTCCCCATGCCGGAGGTAATGTCCACCTGAGGTAACATCCCTGCACCTGAGGTAACGTCCCCATGCCGGAGGTAATGTCCACCTGAGGTAACATCCCTGCACCTGAGGTAACGTCCCCATGCCGGAGGTAATGTCCACCTGAGGTAACATCCCTGCACCTGAGGTAACGTCCCCATGCCGGAGGTAATGTCCACCTGAGGTAACATCCCTGCACCTGAGGTAACGTCCCCATGCCGGAGGTAATGTCCACCTGAGGTAACATCCCTGCACCTGAGGTAACGTCCCCATGCCGGAGGTAATGTCCACCTGAGGTAACATCCCTGCACCTGAGGTAACGTCCCCATGCCGGAGGTAATGTCCACCTGAGGTAACATCCCTGCACCTGAGGTAACGTCCCCATGCCGGAGGTAATGTCCACCTGAGGTAACATCCCTGCACCTGAGGTAACGTCCCCATGCCGGAGGTAATGTCCACCTGAGGTAACATCCCTGCACCTGAGGTAACGTCCCCATGCCGGAGGTAATGTCCACCTGAGGTAACATCCCTGCACCTGAGGTAACGTCCCCATGCCGGAGGTAATGTCCACCTGAGGTAACATCCCTGCACCTGAGGTAACGTCCCCATGCCGGAGGTAATGTCCACCTGAGGTAACATCCCTGCACCTGAGGTAACGTCCCCATGCCGGAGGTAATGTCCACCTGAGGTAACATCCCTGCACCTGAGGTAACGTCCCCACGCCGGAGGTAATGTCCCCACGCTGGAGGTAACATCCCTGCACCTGAAGTAACGTCCCCCTGAGAAAATGTCCCTGAACCGGAGGCAATGTCCCCATGCTGGAGGCAACACGCCTGCCCCCGAGGCAACGTGTAACTAGCCCTCAAACCCGAGGGCCGGGCCGGGCCGGGCCGTCAGCCAGATGCGAGAGGCTCCCCGAGAGGCCGGAGGAGGCTAACCAAGCGAGGGGCGGTCAAAAGGCTGCAGGGGTCACTGGACGCGGAGGCCCGGCCCGGCCCGGCCCTGCAGGG
>NW_005842212.1:1701817-1703919 GCF_000455745.1 Alligator sinensis | reverse complement strand
TCAGGGGCCCCCCTCCTGCGCCAACGGGCCCTTCCGGGGGCAGCCGTGCCCCCCCCCGGGCCAGGCGTGAGGGTGAAAGCCGGGTGCGCGATGCCACGAACCGATACGTGGCATCGCGTGGCCCTCGCCTGTCCTCGCCAAGGGTGTGGGGCTGGTGTCCAGTGGGTTTGGGCAAAGACATGAAGGGTATTGTGAGGCCGTGTCTGTCCCCCCTGTCGACACAGGAAAGCTGGCAGCTTCACTGTTGTGGAGAGGTGGGACAGACAGTGGGAAGCGTGCAGGGGCACAGTACGCGTCACTTGTGCAGACCCGTGGGATGGACACAGGCGAGTTTGCAGTCTGGTGGTGAATGGGTTTGGGATTTAACAGATGTGCAAATGTGGACTGCGAGTCAATCCGGGTCTCGCAGCAGCAGATACAGTATGGGGGGGGATGGACGCAGGCAAGCGGGCAGGGGTCACGGCAACCCTCGCTTCGTCCATCCCACCTGCCTGCAAAAGAGTGAAGCTTCCTGCGGCTCCTGCGCGTGTCCTGCCCCTCTGCACCAGGCAGGTTTCTGGTGTCTCACCACACTGCACGTTTGCAGACAAGGAAGCAACTGGGGAAACATGCACACACATTGCAAAGGGAGGGTGGGATTTACTGAAGTTGGTTCAATACAAGTGAGAGTCTCTAATTACTTCCCTATAACAGGTACAGGTTTACTTATGTTTGTATCCCACCCTCTCCCAAAAGGCTCAGGGCAGTTCACAAGAACTTAATCCCCTGACAGATGTTAAAGGCACAAGGCCATCTGATACGGGAGCCCAATCACACTTCCTGCTTCGGGAGATGCAATTTTGGGAGATGCAATTACAGCAGAGCTGAAATGGGAAAGGGAACAGGGCATGACCGGGGTTTTCCCCCCTATTCCTCTCCCACTTGCAGCCTCCAGCAGTTAGGGTCGAGGAAGCTCTGGTTCAGAGGACATACCCCTAACTCCCATGCGCAATAGCTACCAATGGTAAAAAGCACCCTGTTCAAATTTGCTGATAACACCAAGATGCGGGGGGAAGTGGGCACGCTAGAAGGGCGGAATAGGCTGCAATTGGACCTGGACAGGTGACAGGGGTGGGCGGATGAGAACAGGACAGGTTTCAACACTGACAAGTGCAAGGTGCTGCACCTGGGGAGGAAGACCCAGCAGCAGACCTCCAGGCTGGGAGCTCCTTTCTCGTCAGCGCAGAGGCAAAAAAGGATCTTGGAGTCATTATTGATGCCAAAATGAACATGGGCCGGCAGTGCGGGGACACGGTCAGGAAGGCCAACCGCACCTTGTTGTGCATCCACAGATGCATCTCCAGCAGGTCCAAGGAGGTGATGTTCCCCCTCTATGCAACATTAGTCAGGCCGCAGTTGGAGTACTGCGTCCAGTTCTGGGCGCCGCACTTCAGGAGGGATGTGGACAGCATGGAGAGGGTCGCAGGGCCACACGCATGACCAGGGGTCAGGAGGGCAGGCCCTACGAAGAGAGGCAACGGGACCTGAACCCGTTCAGCCTCCACAAGAGAAGGCTGAGGGTGGATCTAGCCGCCTGTTACAAACTAGTCAGAGGGGACCAGCAGGTATTGGGGGAGTCCCTGTTCCCCCGAGCACTACCGGGAGTGACTAGAAATAACGGTCACAAGCTGGCGGGGGGGAGATTTAGACTAGACATCAGAAGGCGCTACTTCACTGTCAGGGCGGCTAGAATCTGGAACCAACTTCCAAGCGAAGTGGAGCTGGCTCCTACCCTGGGGGTCTTTAAGAGGAGGTTAGATAAACACCTTGCCGGGGTCATTTGACCCCAGTACTTTTGCCTGCCATGGCAGGGGGTCGGACTTGATGATCTGCTCAGGCCCCTTCTGACCCAACCTACTATGAAACAATGCCGCTTTCCTGCAAGAATTTGTCCAAACCCATTCTGGATCTGGTTAAACTATCAGCCTCTGCAACCTCCTGTGGCACTAAGTTCCACCCTTGATTAACTAATCCTTGACCAGTGAATAATGAAATATCCTCAGGTTTTTTTTCCCTGAAGATTGGGAACCCAGTTTTGGTTCTCCAAGAATGAGAAAGTACCC
>NW_005842212.1:1696021-1701786 GCF_000455745.1 Alligator sinensis | reverse complement strand
CTCTTTCCATACAGTTTCTTTTACGCTTTGCTTTTATCATTTCACATGATTAGGTTTTGTGAAACCACGGCTGACCTACAGCAAAGAGCTGGAACTGAAAACAACCCTTCAGGAGCTACTTATCTACATCATCTTCCTTGCTGATCTGTGCATATGTAAGTCCACAAAAGAACCGGGTAAAATGTTTTCCAATAACCTAGGGGAAGTTAAGTCTCTCAGAGTGGGCTGCCCCTCTTTCAAATCGGTAAGGCTGAAGCTCTGATAAATAAACCTTCCAGCCACCTACAAAACTGGCCGGAACAACTTTTCTGGAATAATGAAGAAAAGCAACATGCTAGAAGCTACTGTTATCTTCACCTCTCTGATTTACAGTCAAGCCCTTCTGTCTTTCCTTCCTTCTAGTGACATTTGGAATGGTGAACACCGACATGTATTACTTGAACAAAGTCATGTCCAATCTTTTTCTGGAGACTTCTGTGTCTGAGACAGATGAGGCTAATTTTGACAGCATAGGCAGCATAACAGATTTCTGGAAGGTAAGGTTGCAACTGTAACAGTTCTGTTGGGAATACACCAGTCAGGCAAAGCCTCTGGCGCGATTGTGTAGTTCTGCAGATATTAGCAACGTGGCATACTTTACCTGCAGAGTATGGAGGCATCTTGGTGTAGTTCCCAGGACAGCATCTCAGACAGAGGCAGCTGAATAACATCTTTACATTTGCAAGAGATCCAAGTACAAGTTTAAGCTGACCAGAGCGAGGAGTGGATATTTTCATCTTGGTGTACATGAAACGATTGCATCAATGCTCTTTAGTGCTCCTTGTCCAGGACTGAGGTAGTAAGAGGAGAACAGTGCCCACTTTTCTTGATTTTTCACTTGCCAAGAAGCAGCTTCCCTGGGATAGGGCTGATATGATTCCTGCTGGCACTTTTTCTCTTCCATTGTAGTTCACCTCTGAGCCTCTTTGCAGCAAAGCTGGATGCAGGATGCTCATGCATACTCTAACCACTAGATGGGGGCCTCAGCCAAACTGCCATTTTGTGTAGGTAAGCCTGGAAGACAAGGTTCTCAGTCCTACAACTTCTTCTCCTAGGGGAGATTTAAAAGCAGTGGGACCTGGCTTAGAGAGGTTTGGGTGCCCCGGCCTCCCTCTTGATCACTACAGTCAGATCTGCAAAACAGCGGGCTATACCAGTGAGTAGGTGAGCATTGATGCAAACATCTTCGCATGGCCCAGACAGCAAGTTCTACTGCTGAGCCACGTTAACTGTATAATTATTGGCTCTGATGTGCTCCCCCCAAAATCTGCATAATTCTTTTATCTGCAGCTACATTGCACTTAAAGGGATGGAGGGCGAGGTAATTGTTTCCCACCTTCAAAACAAAAGGAATCATTTTTAGTCCAAAGCTTATGGCTAAAGTCTTATCACCAGGAGAAAAAACCAAAAGTACATAGCAGACCTGTAAGATTCCATCCCAAATAGCTAAGTTATCACTATAGAGCCACATGTTGCCTAAATTCAACAATGCTAAATAACAGGTTCAGTGAAACCCCAAATGGCAGGAGGAGTTGAAGTATGGAGGGGATAAACATTGAACTCACAAAGATGCAAATGCAATTTGTAGGTAATGGGGCTTTCCTTTCACCCTACGCTGGAACATCTAGTTTTTACAACCCTCTCAGAGTACTAGAGAACAGATGTGAATGTGAAAAAGGCTAACACTAGAAGTGATCATTTCAACTTCTTTTAAATGTCTAATCTCACTGTGTGTGTAGTTTGCAGAAGGTCCCCTCCTGGATGGTCTGTACTGGGACACATGGTACAACAACAAGACAATACCCAACCCTAAGAACGGCAGCCACATTTACTATGAGAACTTGCTTTTAGGAGTAGCCCGGGTCCGCCAGTTAAAAGTCCGGAACAATACATGCTCCATCCATCCCCTTTTCACTACTTTTTTAAAAGAGTGTTATTACAAATACCGCTTTGCAGCTGAAGACAAGTCTGATTTTGGTCTAAGGAACAAGCCTGAGTAAGTATTGCAGTTTTTCACTGTGGTCTCTCTGCCTGTTTAGTATGAATATAGATTTATATAGATGAGTAAAGAGGAATTTTCAAGCTGCCACAACTTTCAATACATTGGGGAAGTAGGGGGCCAAGATCCCACTGATAAAAAAAATAAATAAAAATCAGAAGTTACATTAGGTATCCAGGTTGTAGCTGTATTGGTCTAGAGGCAAAAGGAATCATAGCCGTGATATCTTTTATTAGACCAACTAGATATTTGCAAACAAATTATTGTATTTATCTGCAAGCTTTCGTGCACACACACCCTTCATCAGACATAGGAGAGAGCAGAGATTGTAAAAGTTCTCCTAAGTTGCATTAAGCATTTTTCAGTTACTTTATGACACAGAAGACCTCAATGGTTGAGGATCTAGAACTTCTTTTGGAGTGGATAAGAATATCCACTTACACACATGCAGGCCAAATTCTTCTCTCAGCTACCTTGATGTAACCCCACTGATTTGGTTTGGCACATGCTTGGGATGAAAGAACCCCTTCTCCCTCTCCCCCAAGCTAAAAATAAGAATTATGGACCAAATTTGTTACTGGTATAAATTGACTTCTTCACTGATATCACTGGAGAAACACAGATATACAAGGCCTGAATTTGAACCAACTGTCTCTGAACAAGTCTCATATTAAGTGTCATTCAGACAGATAACAGAGACTTCTCAGATCTCCAGTTGTTACCACAAACCTAACATTATCACACCATGATATCGATAAAGAGCATATAAACCAGATTACTGCAACAGTAATAAACTATATGTAAACAAGGAGCTGTCCCACATAGATATAAAAGAGGGTTAAACTTATAATTCATTTATAGTGTGCAAGATCCAGGCTCATAAGTAATAGTGGTCTTTGCAGAGTGCATTGACTGTCCAGATGAATTGTGTGCAACCTTTCTAAGGCTGCATATGCATTGCACCCTTCCTAGTGAGAAAAGGATAATTTAAGGCTATGGATTACAGTCCAAAATGCAGTAGTGATTTCGTGGGGCACAGGAACCGGAAAGGAACATTGTGCATTGGCAGAGGAATACCTTTTAGCCCAGTGCCTCATGAGCAAAACTGCTCTGTTTCCCTGTCTCCAGATGGGTGTACTCAGTTGCCTCCTCCTTAGCACCATGGCACTGGGGGTCCATGGGCATGTACAGTGCTGGCGGATTTATGTTCACTTTACCGAAGTCAAAGGAGGAGAGCATAGAGAAGCTGGCGTTTCTCAGGGAAAACAACTGGCTCACCAGAGGGACCAGGGTCGTGTTCATTGACTTCTCAGTGTACAATGCCAACATAAACCTCTTCTGTGTAGCCAGGTGAGTACTTACATAAACTCCACTGGAAAGCACATTTTCTGAGGCACTGCTCCTTTAAAGATGCAGAAAAGGGCTTTTCACATCCTGCGCATGGTTCTCATATGATAGCTGCCAGATGGCTGGTTCTTTAAACTACAATGACACCCTCAGGGAGCAGGTACAAATACTCCCCCCCACCCCAGTCTTACAAAGTGGGATATGTCTGGCTGTACAACTAGTTACTCTTATTAGGCAGAAATTAACTATATTACCTTTTCTGCAGTCAGAGCCCAAGACATTAGTCTTATTGGCTACTCAAGGAGAAACACAAAACCCTGAACTCAGAACTTGGCAGACTGTTTGATCTGCTCTCACTGTTTTCTTAAAGACTAATGCAAAATATTTTAAAATTTGAAAAAACACCCATTTGGGTTATTATATAGTTTCCTTATTCTGTCCATGGCCTTCCTTTCCCATCAGTTTCTTCTTGGCCAAGGGGAAATTAATGGATACAGGAGTCGTTAAGCTTTCCATTTTCACATGAACATTTTGCTTCAGTGAAACGTTAGCACCTGTTGAAAAAAGAAAAAGGGCAAGGATTCCAGCCAAAGCCAGCCACAAATGTGTTCCCCTACAAATCCTTCCACAGATTGGTAGTGGAGTTCCCTGCCACTGGCGGTGCTGTTTCATCCTCGCAGTTCTACTCCGTAAAGCTCCTCAGATATGTCTCATCTACCGATTACTTTCTTGCCTCCTGTGAAGCCGTCTTCTGCCTCTTCATTTTTGGTTTCATCATCCAAGAACTTGTGCAGATGATAAGAATAGGAGTGGAATATTTTAAAAACGCCTGGAACTGGCTGGACCTGCTGCTGGTGGTGGTGAGTACTGCCTGGTGGTGGTGTTTTCCTGCGTGATTAGGATCTTCTCCGGAAGCCGTCAGATCGGCACAGAGAGCCATTGTAATTTGAGGTGCATTGCTTGCAGTTGCCTTGGGATTGTCATAGTCTTGTTTGATCCAGTGGCCAGCACTTCAGGTGATAGAACAGTCACTATATGTTTGTATAGTGTCTGGCACAACCTGGCTTCTCAGGGCCACCATTATAAAAATAATTGAAAATAAATCCAACATCATAACGAACTGATGATCCAACCCATTATACAAATACATGGGGTCCATTGTAAACCAGAGCCCACTGAAGTCAATGAGAGTCTTCCCATTAACAGACTTTGAATATGAATTGTTATCACAGAGGGCAAATCTGGATGCCCTTAACCTACAGGCATACATTTGTTTGTTTTGAAATCAAAGAGTGAATCATCGCATGGGATCACATCGGTCCCTTGTGCCAGTTTCCCAAGTACACAAAGAGAAAAAAACTCCACAAGGAGCGTGTACAGGGTGTTATACACCCAACAGATCACAGAACAGACAAAAAAGTTAGTTCATGAAATGCTCACTAGCATTTGTGGCCCGACTCCAGACCACAGCTCCAAGTAAGAATCATTCTGATATGTCCTTCACAGCAACCTATCATTCAAACCCTACTTTGAGGAGATAGCTTGTTACAGGAGACTGAGGAAGAACACTAACTTAGTGCCCCCCACTTGCTGTTGTGGATTTGTAGACTGTAGCCCTGTCACCCAAGCCCCAATCCATGTTGGCTATCTGGAGATGGGTTTTTATGGAGTCAAGAGCAGCCGATGATACAATGGAGCTGTCCCTTTCCCCTTCTGTGTGTTGTTTCCCTGAACCTGCCAGCTTCTCAACTCTCCTTCTGTGCTTGTACCATTCTGTTCTCGCTTAATTTTTCCCTTCGTTGTTCTGGATTATCCTTGTCAAACTGCGGGGAGTTTTATGGTAATGTTCATGCCGATGGGTATGACAGCAGATCTGAGGACATCTGGACTGTGGTCTGATTAGTCTTTGCTTTTATTTAGCTCTCTATTTTTGCCATTGGCTTCAACATATACCGTACAGTAGAGGTGTCCTTGCTGATGGACGATCTTCTATCTGATGCATACGTGTACCCAGACTTCTATTTCCTTGCCTACTGGCAAACCCACTACAATAACATGATTGCTATCAACGTCTTCTTTGCATGGATAAAGGTACTGGCTCCCAGTTTCCTGTGTTGTGCTTGGCAATCCCAAGACCCCTAAATCACACTGTCAATCTTACACTTTTAAGAGGGAACAGGCTAGCTGGGCTAAAAAAGACAGTTTTGCTCATTCAAGAAAGAGAAGACCATCTGGCCATTTCAGATACCACCCCCATGAACACAGGCCGGGAAAATTCCCAGTCCTTGTACTTCCTTGGCTCATTTAAAGATAAGGGGGAAAGAGATGTATTGAACAAACATACTGGGCCTCTTGCCCCTAGATCACCCCTCTCTCCCTG
>NW_005842212.1:1688892-1696011 GCF_000455745.1 Alligator sinensis | reverse complement strand
CTGCTATGACAAAACACATTTCAAACAGATTTAATCTGCAAATTACTGTGAACAGATGACCTTCCATATACCCCAATAAGAACATGCAGTATATTTTGGTCTCCTTCCACAGTAACCTATTCTGTTCTCTTCCAGATATTCAAGTTCATAAGCTTCAACAAGACCATGACCCAGCTGTCCTCCACATTGTCCCGCTGTGCCAAAGACATCATCGGCTTTGCTATCATGTTTTTCATCATATTCTTTGCCTATGCACAATTGGGCTACTTGATCTTTGGGTCTCAAGTTGACGAGTTTTCCACATTTCAGAACTGCATGTATGCAGCTCAAAACCTGACAATGCACACACCCTATTTACTGTAGAGCCAAGCAGTGCCACCTACACAGAATTTAAAAAGCACAGGCCCTTATTTCTTATGCTACCACAGTAATTATAGCTTTCTTCAGGCAACACGGGTGCGGCAAAATTCAGAGCCCCATAATCCCATGCACAGCTGCATCTGCTTTCTCCTACAAAGCAACCTCTGATCTTGTTGCTGCAGCATCAGGCCAAACCTGGGGTTGAATGGGATGCCTCTGGGCTCCACAGAAGGATTAACACACTAAGCAAATCAATGTTAATTCCCACTGAAGTATGATCTGAAATCCATCCTACCCCCTGCCCTCACTAAGAGCGGGAATGATAGGTGTTGGCGTGCATGCACAGACCTGCTGCCTCATTGAGGACTCCAGACACACACAGAGGGTCAGTCACCAAGTCCTAGGCCAAGGTTCATTAAACGCAATGGGCATTCATCACCAAGAACCTCCCGAGTAGTCACTACAGCAGGCAGGATCCTGGTAACTAGCTCTCCGCTGTACTGCCCCTCTTGGTTATAGATTTTATGGCAAGCACATGTATATGCTCAGGGTTAGCTAGCCGGCCTCAACACATTTTTTCAGTGTAGAATATCATTGCAGATAGGCTTCTACATGCAAAGAAAAATATATAGATCTAAGATACACTGATAAATATTTTTATGGTGGAATATTCTTGCAATACAAATCTTTACACAAAGTTGGGTCAAAAACAGGAAATTTAAGCTTACTAGGATAATACCACAACACTGCACTAAACAGTTATCTTCTCTGCACTCATGACTTATAGAAGATGTGGAACTTTTCCACATACAAAATGAGTTGTGAAGTACCTTATCAGGACTAATGTTATCGTCTGGTCTAATACCAAGTCCTTTATCTTTTCAAAGGCATGCACATTCTTTAAAGGTATGATTTACCATGGCAGTTTTATACTGGTATAATTCCACTGATTTCTGTGACTAAATACCTCTTTTATAATTAATTGAGACAGGTGCCTAGAAATAACACTTAGAAAGAAGTTTGCTTAGAAATGAGGGCTCACAGTTACCACATTTCTGTTTTTACCTCCAAGTTTTACACAGTTCCGCATTGTGCTGGGAGATTTTAACTTCGCAGTCATAGAGGAAGCCAACCGAATCCTTGGGCCCATTTACTTCATCACATTTGTGTTCTTCGTGTTCTTTGTGTTGCTGGTAAGTGGCATTGAATGATATCATGCCCTTTGTGCTCAGATGCATTTTCTTGCACACGAGGAAGTCTGGGCACACCACAGCCAGCCAAGTCACTCCGAAGGGTTGTCATGGCTGTGGCTCAGGAACCACTAGGGTCTGCACAAGCATCTTGGGGGCATGCCTCTGCTTTAGGATTACACTGGGCTCTTATTCAGGTTGTCCCCAACTCCCCTCCCAAGTACACATGTATAGCATCTCTCCCAAGTTAACCTGTGCTTTGAGCCTAAGCCAGCAGGGAGAGTAACACCCAGGTAGATTCCCCCCCACCCCATTTTATAGCAAAGCAGAGACTAAACCTCTCCACTGTCAACAGTCCACTGATGCCGTCCCACAATTCCCCTCCCTCACCATATACACAGAAGGACAGACAGGTCAAAGAAAAGAATCACTAGGCAGATCAGCTTGTGGCAGCACAAAGTACCAAGGGAGGTGTCCCCAGAAGTTCTAGTGACACATGAAGGAATGCAGCACCAGCTCTGACCCAGTACCTCATGTTAGGCTTTGCAGTGTAGATTCTTGTCTTCAGGCAAGGCTTTCCCAGGGGCCAGTTACTCAAGTTACCTGCATGCAGGTGTACTTTGGCAAGCCAACCACTCTCCATCAACAACCCAACACAATAGTGAAGGCATAGAGAGACCAAGAAGGCCCAATTGAGGGTGTCCCACTTCCAGCGTTGTCTCCTTTGTTACCTTGCTGCACCTTGGGTTTAGCATGTGATTCACACCAGCATGAAAAAGTCAGCAGAATCTGGCCCAGCAAGGAAGGGAAGGGGTCTCAGCACGCAGATGGGCATAACTGCTACCTCTAAGCGTCCTAAAATTAAGCAGCTACATTTGAGGGTGGCTTCAGTGCCCAGCCCTGCCATGCTGAGGAGAGAAACAACTGTGAGCAAGTCAGGAAGGAGAGAAGAGACCTGGAGGAGGAGGAAGAGAGTGAGGGTGCATTCTTTGTTTTCCCTCTGTTCCCTTATGAAGAGCCTAGAGAGACTCTCAAGGTGTTTTAACAGGCTGGTTTGACCTGTATACAGGGGCAGCTCCAGAGTTTTTACTTCCCCACCCACTCTGATTGTATTTGAAACCCGTGACTGGGGATCATTAAACACTGCCCATTTCAGATTTCCTAAACTGTCTGAGTTAGAAGCAAGCACCCGGGGCACTGTGTGACCACTGGCAGGCCTCACCTGCTAGGGTTAATACCTCCGGGGGAGGCTTCAGGTGTGCCACAGGGCAGAAAGCACCTTCTACCAACACTGCAGGCAGGAAATAAGCAGTGTCCATCTTCCCCAGAACTTCCTCCCCCAGGCCCCAAAGCAAACAACTTCAGATTTTCTTAAAGCTAGGAAGCAGTTAGGCATGGGCTTTAGTCAGCACAGCTCTTCTGTCCTCTATTAAAAGCCAGCTTAAGTCACTTACCAAATTGATTCCACCCAGGGTCTGAACAAGGCCTCAATTTTCACTAGTTAGTTAAAAGCATCCAGTCCTATCTTTCTTATATCCATGATCAGAGCCATTGTAACCAGAGCAGTTTCACGCATGTGGAAGAGCTTTATGCTCATAGGATTTTTGCAGTACACACCCAGCTGTCTCCTGGAGAAAGGGGGCTCCAAACAGAGTTTGTAGATCTGACCCATCTACTTGCATCAAGTGTTAGAGGTGCTGCTTAAAGCAAAGGTTTGCTCCCCTCCCCTTCCCCCACAAATTGATATTTTTCTGCCACACCCATGCATAGAATCAAACAGGCCCCGAGTAATAGAAATGGCATTTCCATCGAGAAATTCTCCGTGTGCTTCTTCCCTCTACAGAACATGTTTCTGGCTATTATTAATGACACCTACACCGAAGTGAAGGCCGACTTCTCAGTGATACCGAGTCAAGAATTTGATGTCAGCGACCTCATTAGGCAGGCAAGTGCATGCCTCAAGGACACTAGAGTTTTAATGATCACACTCAAAATGAATATTCCCTGGTCCCACTGAAATGCTTGCTCCAAAAGTCACAATTTCAGAATAATTTGCATTAGTTTCTGTATTTTTAGCCAACGTGACAGATGCTTTCCTCCTTATGTACACTTAATCACTGCCAAAGGGACTATGAGAACATTAGTATTAGCCTAGGAAAGCCACCCTCTCTAGGAAATCTCTTGTTATAGTTCTTCAGCATTTGGGTGGTGGATACAAGGCATACCGCAGCAGTTCCCCATCTTGGGGTCACAACCCCAGGTGGCAAAGATAAAAGATGGGGTTGCACACTCCTGGGGAGGGAGGCATGGGGGGCCCATGCCCCTCAGATTTGTGCACAAGGCAGAGGCAGATGCGGGCTGCCCATTGCAGGCTTAGGGCTCCCCACCTTGCTGCCCTTCCCCCGGGACCTCCGTGGCACAGCAGGGTGGGGAGGCTCAGAGCCCCACACTGACTGCACTGCCATGACAAGGTGATCCCTGCCGCTGCTGCCAGGTGGGCAGGGGGTGCCTTGCCATAGCAGTGTGGCTCCTGGCAGCAGCACAGAGCCTCCCCTTCCTCCCAGACTGGCTTCTGCCTGCTGGGCTGCAGGGGCCCTGGGGGTAGGGCAGCATGGCAGGGAGCCCTGAGCCCACAGCAGGCAACCTGCATCCTCCACCCTCCATGTGGGCTCTGTCCTAGACATGCTGCCCACAACGGAAGAGGGTGGAAATGAGAGGGGGAGCTGGGCTCCAGACTCAGCTCTGGCTGCAGCAGCCCCCACCTCCCATGTGCAGCAGCCAGGGCTTGGCCACTCGTGGGAGGACAGGTGACCATGGTCTTCCAGCCCTGGAAGCTGTCGTCTCCCCGCCCTCCTCCAGTGGAGCTGGGGGGGGGGCAGGGGCCCGTAGGTCACAAGTGAAGGGCACCAGCAGGGCTGGTAGAGTGAGGGGCACCTGGGGGGTGGGGCAGAGCTGCAGATTGGGAGTGACAGGCTATGCTGAGGAAATGGGGTTGTGCTGAAGGAAAAAAAAAAAAAGTTTGGGAAGCACTTGCTTAGAGAATATTCCACCCCCTCCCCTCCCCAGCCATTTGAGGGGAGATTGGCAAAGGCAAAAATGCATTGGTACCTTTTTGCTTTGTGACATGTCAAGTCAGTAGCTGTATGGCCTCTTCTTACTGCCTAATCTCATAAATTCAGGTCTTTGCCTATAAATGTCTTATCTATACCCTCAAGTGCTATTGTTTCAACTCTGTTAATGAAGTTAAAACATGGTACAGTCCCCTAGCAGGGACACAGTTCTGGGGTACAATCGTGCCTTCTAGAGGAATAGGCTATTCCTCTAGAAGGAGAATATGTGGTGACACTTTGGCACTGGTTTAACTGCATTCACGTGAGTTGTACCAGCATAAGTCTCTAGGTTAGGTAGGAAGAGAGAAAACCTACACATAACAAACAAAACACCTCTACCCAGCATAACTACACTTGCTTTTAATTGTAGTTTAGACTATAAGAGGAGTTGAAGGATCCACTGCTGAGACCAAGGGAAGTCAGGAACAGGACACAGCTACTCTCAATATTGCCTTCAGCCAAAAGAATCAGAGTCTATTGTGACGATTGAGAATTTAGGGAAGATTAAGATGTTGTTAAGATCCTAATTCTGCTGGAATCTGTAGGCATGGCTCTCTTAGTTGTATTTGCTGGAGACTTCTCTACGCACACTATGGTCTACTAATAGATATCACATCTACTCAAAGAACTTTTCTTGCCTCTGTCCTGAGACCAACACGGCTACAACCAAAAACCCAGCAAGCCAAATACAGCATTCTTGGAAAGCTGTCAGATTTCCTTTGGGTGTTTTGTTTTGAGCCACTAGTTTAAGACAAGAACTGATCCTAGAAGGGACTTAATTCTCAGTTTTGGTGGGCCTTGGCCATAAAGTACATAACACCTTCATTTTAGATTTGGCTGTTCACATCCCAGCACCTTTTGCATTAGCGTTGCGTAGGCATCTAGCTTGCTGATTAGGAGTTGTCTACAGACTAAAACGAAACCAGCAAAAGAAACAGAGGCCTAATTGATTCAGCTCACGTGGCATCTGAGAGAATCCCACAAGGCATTCGCGTTTAAAATAGTAAGTTCTCCGAGCTGAGTGAAGGGAACTGGGAATTCATTTCCGTGAACACCCGCGGGATTTATTTCTAAATCACCTGCGCAGCCTACTGACATGTCCCTTACAGTCGAGCATTTCAAGGTCTTCATGCCATTGCTTGTGTGAAAGCATCTGTGCAAATGTGATTAGATATTTAACTCCTTTCCCTTGGTGCATTTTGATTTATGAGTGTATGTGCCCATGTTCAGAGCTGCAATAAGGCCCTGGTCAAACTGAAGCTGAAGTCAGAGATGGACGATCTGTATGAAGGAGGTGGAGGTTTAAAGAGCACAAAAAGGTAGGAACCGAGCTGCGGCCTTTTTCCCTTCTCTCCCTTAGCTTGCAGTAATAATTTTAAGCCATTTGTCTAGTTTTCGAACACTGCCCAAGATGCAGAGAAGGGCTTTGGTTTGGAAGACTGATTAAACATTAGATCAGTGGTTTTCAACCTGTGGTCCATGGACTGTGTCTAAGGGGTCCACTAAAGATAACTATGATCAATCAGAAGTACGTGAATACCCACACGTATAAATTAAAAGGGGTCCGGACCTCCATTCAAATTTTTTTAGGGGCCCACAAGTGAGAAGAAAAAAAAAAAAAAAAAAAGGTTAAAAAACCACTACATTAGAACTCATAAATTAATTGAGATTAAAAAAAAAATACTGGAGTAAATACGATAACTTCCATTTAAGAATTATGGATCTAGAAAGTTCTTATATACTTTGGATGCCCAAGTTCAAAACAGCAGTCTTCCTAGGCCATGTTGGTACAGGGAAGACTCATGAAATTCCTTCAGGGTTTCTTACCCATTGTTCCTGTGTGAAGGTCAGACCCTTCAGTCCAGATTAGCGGGGCTGCCTTGCCAGGCCATCAGTGCTAGTTAGAGTTGTTTCTCTACAGAGTCCCAAAGACCTATTCTCATGGGATTCTTGCCTTCCTTTATTTTTCATGAATGATAACAGGATCCATTCTTCTGTCTCCAAGATACCCGATAGTCCTAGGCCTTCCAGAAGAAGCAGTATGGAAGAAAAGGTAGTCTTTGTTCTCTTTTGCCCCTTACCTGGTTACAGGCCAACACAAGGCTGCACAGACCACTGGGTGATAGTTTCATATTTGGTAGGGTCGGAAGGGACCTAAGCAGGTCATCAAGTCCAACCCCCTACCATGGGCAGGAAAGAATGCTGGGGTCAAATGACCCCGGCTAGGTGATTGTCTGGCCGCCTTTTGAAGATCCCCAGGGTGGGGGCGAGCACCACTTCCCTTGGAAGTTGGTTCCAGCTCCTAGCCACCCTGACTGTGAAATAGTGCCTCCTGATATCTAGCCTGAACCTACTCTCAGTCAGCTTATGGCAGTTATTCCTTGTAACTCTCAGTAGTGCTTGGGGGAACAGGGACTCTCCTATTGCCTGCTGGTCCCCCTTGGCCAGTTCATAGGTGG
>NW_005842212.1:1685584-1688861 GCF_000455745.1 Alligator sinensis | reverse complement strand
CTCTCAGCATTCTTTTGTGTAGACTGAACAGGTTCAAGTCCCGTAGCCTCTCCTCATAGGCCCTACCCTGCTGCCCCCTAATCATGCGAGTGTCCCTCCTCTGGACCCTCTCTATGCATGTAAACGGAAAAGCACATGCTGTACGAGTACTAGGCTAGGTATATGCCAGTCCCCATGGGCATCCTAAAAACAGAGAGGAGGAGGTTCTTCAGGTTTGGTCTTACTTACCAAAGGAAGGAAAACATCCCTAGCAAACTTGGGGATTCTTTAATTGAGGCAATGGCACACCACAGCTCCATTACAACCCCATCGCCTCTTTCTCAAGATACTAGGACCCCACAAGAATCGTGTTTGCTATTGCGGAGTAGGGAGGACTGTATGAGTTTGAAGGGAAATCACCACCTCCCTCCCCAGGTGGAGTCATTTTTGGGCTTCTTCCATCTTGGAACAGGAACATTTATATTCAGCCCCCCTGCCTGCACACAACACAATTTTGAAGGAAACGGAGGCTAGATGCTCTTTAAAATAGAGGTGGGTGGTCAAAAAAGTCAGGGACAGTTATCTTCCCATTCTTTTCCTCTGGAAATTGTGCCTTGTGTTGAGCAGGATTATCTGAGCTCACCACAGCTACGGAAGTGGAAGAGAAAGCTTGACCATAAGTATCGCTCTTCTGAAGACAAGTTGCCCACCCCATCTCAGAGCTACATCTCCCCTCAGGATTTTCAGCAGTAAGTGTTTGTCATGGCTGGACCAAACAGCTGCCCTATCTGTCCCTGTGGGTATACTGCACTGACAGCCTAGCTAGCTCCCTATCTGGGTGTTCTTTCCATAGTAATACTTGATCACCGGGGGAACTCAGCTGAGGTACCTCGACCCGTTAACACCAGAAAACTGCTTCAGGGATTGAGGCAAGGTCCTTATAAATTAACTGAGGAGCAAGTGGCTGATGCAGTACTGGTTATATTAACTGCCAAGGCTTTGCATTGAATCATGCCAGTCAGAGTAGATAAAAATCACCAGCTTAAAAAAAACAAAAACATAAATAAAAAAAATCCGTGTGGCTTTGTAAATCAGATTTTTGTTAATTTACTTGGGGGTTTTGTTTTTTTTTTTTATTTATGATGCTTTTTAAAAAAATGTAAACAAAACAAAAACCCCCCAACAAACCTATATAGAGATAGTTTTAATTTAAAACATATTAAAGCTCAAAGATATCATCATGGAATAGGGATTATAACTTCTAAATATATATAGTATTTGAGACAATATATTCATGTAACCTTTTCTAAAAAGTTTTATAAATAGGTCACAACAGGACATGGATTATATTAGGGGCCCAATCTCATGGGCTTCCCCAAGGCTCCTCTATAGATTAGTAAAGATTAAAGAAAACCATTCTAACCCAATGGGACCCAATGGGACTCAGTGCTCAGATTCCCATTAAGCATCACTGTGATGCTTAGTTTCAGTTCTCAAGATGTGTGTCTCCAGTGATAACATCCTTGTTAATAGCAGTATACGGAGATGAGAGAGAGAACAGACCTGATGATTACCCACCCATCAGCCCTCTTGTCTCTCTGAAAGTTTGTGTACACACAGTCAAGCCCTTACCTCTCTCTAAAAGTGCAAAGTTTCAAGAAGTTAAATGAGTAAAGGATATCAAAACAGCAAGAACACACTTTTTGTAGAAAACTGTGATTAAATTGAGGCTTCCTGACCACCGATTTAAATCGATTTGATTTAAATCAAATCCACCCTGATGCCAGTTACTCGAGGACAAGAGGTGGAATGCTGACAGACAGTCACAAACTCCTTGTTGCCTTCAGAAAGCCAGAGAGGCCCAGACAACCTGCATGGTAGCAAACATGATGGATGAGGGCAGAACACAGCACTTTCAAGAAGGGGACCATTAGCCATAAATGCTCGTGTATGGAAGCAGCAAGAAGGTGCTGACATTTGAGTATGCAAATGTGCAAAGTGAAGTTATTCAACAATAAGTCTGGATACGAATTTAAGCTGCTAGAGCAATCTCTGAATAGTTGCCCAGGGATGAGTTCTTTGGAGCAGCAGGCAGTCAGGGAGCAGGATGTCATGGTAGATGCTTCCCGCTATGAAATAACTGAGTGAGAATAACAACGATAGTGACCCTTACAAGCCAGGGCTGTACAGGCCAGATAGTGCCCATCTGCTTTGGGGCGGTTTGCTGTTATCACTGTCATTGTGTTCCAGACTTGCAAAAAAAGTGAAGGATCTGGAGAAGCAACTGGATGAGGTTAACGCAAAGCTGAGCCAAATGACAAAATCCACACCCGAGCCAAAACGCTCAGACAGGAAGCTGAACTAGCAAGGGATGAACAAAGTATGAAGGTAGGTGGATGCACCGAAGGGACTATTTCCCCATCCACTGACACTTCAAGTCAACAAGAGGAGAGTCACAATCCTATACCTCTTGCATTTCTGGACAGGAGAAGCCAGTAACATGGTGTCTTAAGACACAGACTTTTCAATGGGAAGCAATTGCTGGGTTTGGTTTTGTTGTTTTTATTTAATCTGCACCTCAGGGCTTTGAGTAAATCCACCCTCCTCTTGCCCTCCCCCCAGAGTTAGGTCAGTCCGTAGATCCGGGGAAGTCATCTATCCCCAGGCTGCAGGCTGAGCCTGTGTGAAGCCTTATTGTTGTATCCAGCAGACTGAATTCATTCCTAGTGGCCTATTATGCAGGATTAGCCTGGTCCACATTGTACCCCTGGCCCCTTGTAGACGACCCAGGAATGCAGGCTCTCTTAATGGATGCAGAAACTTCTCCAGCACAGCTCCACCATCCGTCCTTCCTGGCACCAGCTTCTGGGTTCCTTTCTCATGACAACTGTTGCCTGGTGACAGGGACCAAAGCATCTAGCTATGTTTCTTAGTGAGCCTTATTCTAGCTCCCAGAGCAGGTTATGGATGTCCTGGCAAAACTCCGATTTATGCCAAGAGAAGTGTCTGTTCCAAGCTTTGTTCTGCAACAAGCCGCTGGGGGAAGCCGGCCTCTTTCACTCATCACATTAAAGCAGCGTATAGCAATTTAAAGAGAACAGCCCGTCCAGACATGCATTGAGGGGGGTTATTTTTAATGTGCTTGAGGCTCAGAAGGGCTGGACCGACTGGCCTGGAAACCAAAGGCCTCCATGCACCCATTTGACATGGGCAACACACGATTCCTGCCTGCTGTGCTCTGCAAGCCCAATCTGAAGGGGCCAGCAATGAGGCATAGAAGATGCTGCAGGAATTGGGT
>NW_005842212.1:1642373-1685553 GCF_000455745.1 Alligator sinensis | reverse complement strand
GATCCATGCAGTCTTTGCTAAGCAGCCCTCCCTGTAAAGCTTACCCAAGCTAGCCAACAGGGAGGGCAAAGTTTTGTTTAACACCACCCAGATCTGGCTTGCTCACCACTAGCTGTTCGTGGGGGTATCTGTTCTTGGTGACATCTAGGAGAGAAACAGATGAGGCAAGAAGCCAAGAGGAGTTTGCTGCCCAGAGCTTCTTACGCAGACCAAGAACTCACTTTCCTTCACAGCTAGCTCTGGAAGAGCCTGGTTGCGGGGCAGACGGGAGGCTGGTAACCAGCCTTGGTCCTGGAACAACAACACAGCTGATTTTTCTGCCTGCTCAAACAGCAGCCTTATTCTGTGCACTGGATCCTGGCTGGCTACAGCATTTGTATCCAGGATCTACATCTAAGGCATTTGAACACCTGCAGGGAAGAATTGTGAAGGGCTAATAGGGTTCAGTTTGGAGGTGGATTGTGCCAGATAGTCAATGCCACTTGCAATTTGCAGTCTGGTCTGCTGCGGTGTCCCCTCCAAGAGGGTCCCTCCTGAAGAGAGCGCATCCCTCGTGCTTTCTATACACCACAATACCTGCCTTGGCCCTAGGTGATGTGAAAACCCTGTGGAGAAGATCTAATACAGGCCCTATTACAGTCCTGGCATTTTGTCACATCTACTTATCTAGTAATAGAATTGTGTGGGGCACTGAAAAGGAAATGCATGTTCCCTCCTCACCAGTCACTCTCCCCCAACTGACAGTGGAAGAGTTTTTACCAACCCACACAATTCCTGCTCTTCTATTCCATGTGGGCGGCATGCCCATTCTGTACCCTCAGCTCTTCTCTGGGTCTCTACAGGTTGTCTGGAGAGCCGCATTACAGGAATCGCAAGTCAGCCCATTGGACCCAAAGATCTTATGATGTTTGTCAGACTATTTTGCCTTTCTGCTGAGATTCCAGGGGGAAGTAGGGCCACATTTCCAAGTTTTTTTCCCCCTGTAAACTAAGGCCGGGACACCTCCATTTCAAAAGTTCTCATATAATCCCTCATCTCCTCAACTTCAGTTCCCATCAACACTTAATCCACATCCAGACTCTCTGGTGTCTGCAGCCTTTAATGAAGAAACACGCCTGTGGTGGTGGCTGCTGGAACAACGGTAGCTGCACGCCCAGACTAGGTCCCAGTGGTGGCACCAAGCACCGATTACAGCGATTTCAGTTCCAGGGGGGATCCTTTTTGGGAGCAGCAAGAGTACACCAGTAGGGTGTTGGGGCACCTATACATGTGCTCCCGGGTCGGGAAGGGGTGTTTTAATTAGAGTGGCTCTTGGGAGATCTTCAAACAAGGTGGACCACAGCTCTGTATTAAGAGAGATGCCTTTAAATCAATACAGTGCCAGCTTGTTCACTGGTCTTCATAGGTCTAGGGAAGAAGAGGCTGCTTATTAAGTACATCTATTACCAATTATGGGACAGGACCACCAGCACAATCTCGTGTAACGGTTCCTACTTAAATATTTAATTAGGTCCAGAACAGCCTTCTGGCTACAGATTGCCTGTGGTGACTGCCAATGCATCCAACCGCCTGCCTTTGTTCAAAGGGAGATTTGGGAAGAAGAAAGCCTGTTACCAGCTAGCATTGAAAAATAACTGCTGCATTATTTTGCAGTCTCATCTCCTGACCGTTGCCCAAGCATTGCCACGCTGCTCGGAAAACCAAGAGTGCTTTAAAGCCAACGCACAATGCTGCCGCAAAACCTGTGGTGTCATCGTTCTGCACAGCACGTCTCTGAAGCAAACCCCCTCTCCATTACTGGTTTCAGCCCCAATTTCATCATAGTCCTCGTACCTTGATATGGCTTCCCCATGCTTCACTTTGGAGACAGATACCAGACAGTGAAAACACCCTTTTTCCAATGTCAGAGACCTTCCCACCTACCTCCTGTATGAAGCTAGCAGTCTCAGCACCATTAGCCAGTAGGATGGATACAGCTGGGCTCAGATCAGGTGGTTTTTCACACTGATCCAGCACTGCTTGCTATTAAGTGAGGCCAGCGGGAAGGCTACACAAGCCAGGGTTCATACAGCTGTTCTAAGAACTGTAACTGCTCGGTGACTGAGCCCCTCCCCGGTCCCTGCTGCTCATCTGGCAGCCTCAGGCTCCCTACTTCTAGAGCCAGAAACACAGAGAGGACTGGATACTCAAGCTTCTCCCACAACATGCTGGGTGCAAACAAAACCAGCAAGCGACTGCCCCAAATCACTGCAATGCTGCAGCCCAAAATGATCAGCAGCAACGATACAACCGTGGTCATTCTTGTGCATGAACTTCATTGGGATCAACAAGCTGTGACAGGGTGCAGCTGTCTCAGGACCCTCAGCAAGGTGCACAGCTGGCAGCTCTCAACTTCCAGTGCATGAGGAACCTCAGGAGTGCCAGAAACAGGCTTGACCCAATGCAAATGCAACAGAAAGATGTATTTGCCCCTCCTTTCCCCTGCTTTGCCTGGCTTTATCACCACTTCCACTTGTCAAAAGCCACAGGCCAATCGCCCTCCCCGTCAAGACTGGCTGTTCCAGTGCAAACACATTGTTATGCTGTGCTCACGCACTCTTACCTCTGCCATTTGGAAACAGATTTCATGGGATCGATCAGTACTCTGATTTTCACCTGGCATGAGGTGTGGTCAGGATGTTGATACACAGCCATCCACGGCAGCACCTCATTATTGCTAAAGAACTGCCTCGCCCACTGCAGAAGTGGGCCCAGCTAAATCACGGCTGCTTCCGTGGTAGGAATCCACAATAGGGCACTTACTTCCCTCGTGTCAGGTCGCAGCCGGGCTCCACTTCCCCTGGCTCTGGATCATGCAACAGGAGCCAGCGATGCAGGCCTCTTGGCTCAGTGCTGTAATCATCCTGGACTATTCAGCACCCCCAGCTCCACTGCAGCTGCTCTCTCTTGCAGGCCCTCAACCCTTCCCAGGCCAAACTCTTCTGCCACTGGCCTGAGCAACAGGAAGCTCTTTTTATAGCCTGGCCCCATTCTCCCAGCAGGCCCCGCTGCCAGGCTGCAGTCACATGACCCTCAAGTGACAAGTCCCCACAGACCCTTAAACAGCTAGATGGTGAAACAAAATGCAAGTTTTGCACTGGGCCAGGTGCTAGCCTCGATGGGAACACAGCCCATCAGTCTCTTTCCCCAGCTACAAAGACCGCGTCCTCGTTATTTTGGTTGGGACTTGACTTTGCAGGGCTGTTTGCACTGGGAAAGGCGTTACCTGTCTTCTTCCAGAGCAGCTGGATGTGCAGCACCTCTCAGCATTTTCCAAGTGCTGTTTTTTTCATCATTGCTCAGACTTCCCATCACCAGAGCAAGTAACACTGGAGACCAAGCCAGGGCTCTGCGAGAACCAAGTGGGAATCCAAAGGAGCAGCTCCCCTCACCCAGCCCCGTGCCCACTCCTGCTGCTCAAGTCAACATTGTCCGTGCCCATGGGGTTTTCTTCACTTTGGAGCTGGAAAATGTGACAACCTTGGGTTTCACATTCAACCTCAAAGCAACTAGTGAGCCAGGATAAGCAGCTGCCCCTCCTGCTTGCTTCTCCAGGCTGCTGCCCCACACTCACCAAGTCCTTTTCTTTCCCTTCACATTTGCTCCCCCTGCCCCAAGCCCCTGCACGTGGGTTAGCCTGTTTCCAGCTCTCTCCTCCACATCAGCCTCCTTTAAAGCACCTCAGCCGCTTTCCCACAGCCTCCCTTAAAGCCCGCTTGACCCTCGCCCAGCTCTGCCCATCAGGTCCTCCTGGAAACAATCGGCGAGTGTTTTGGTCATTGCTAGGGGAAACCCTCTTCCATCTACAAAGGCTGACTTAGGACAGGCCTGTGGCTCAAATGCTTTTGAACCGACTAGAAAATGAAGACCTTTGCTGAAGGGATCTCCTTCCCCTCAGATACCCAGATACCTGTGGAGGGGCATAGGGGTGCCACATGGCAGCTTGCAGCTTCCCTTTGCATTCAGAGGCTCCAGGGACTATTCCACATGAATCAAGTTAGTCAGTTAATATCTAGCATCAGCCTGCTCTTCCTCACACCGTATATCATTTATTTTGTTGCAGCTTCGGAAGTCACCAGCTGTCATCTCAGTTTTGGCAAAGCCCTTTTTTAAAAAGGCAATAACCACAGCCATGTGCAGAGGTCCCAACATTCAGTTCATTCACCATCCTAAAGCCTCGCAGAGCCCCATGAAAAGCAAAGTACACAAGATGGGGTCTTCTTGAAGTCAAGCCTGTCTCAAGTACACATCCGACAGCGCAATTCTAGTTTAAGGTGTTTACCAGCAGCTGAGGAACAATCTGTTTTTCTCCTTGAGCCCATCTGTTTGGGTTTCTCATACATTAAATGCTAGATTTTATTTCTAGTCGAGGAAGGTTTCTTATCCACATAGATAAATGCTTTTTCAAAATGCTTCCTCGTACACTGAGGAAGTTTAAGTTATTAGGCATCATTGATTCCAAAAGCTTAAGTAGGAAACCAGGGCAGTAGTGGATCTATTTTATTAAGCCTCAGGATGCAGAACTGGATTTGTACGGTTACAGAAAGAGGAGCAAATGTGGTACTCAGAATCCAGAGGAGATCAATATCCCCATACAACAAAATGCAGCAGAACAGCCGCCTTACAAGACCAGGCAAAGATCACCTTCAGTGAACCCATACACCAACAGATGCCATTTAAAAACAGATTTTCAGAGGAAAAAACCAAAACAACCATTCTTGTGCTTCCAAAAGTGGCTGCGTTTGCTGGCCATGAAAACAGAGGTCAGTTGTAGTGCAAGTGAATGTTATTTCTGATCTCAAAAGCAGGTGATGTTCTTAGGATTTTTTTTTAAAAACATTTTTCCTTTTAACCCAGAGTAGTCTCACATTTAGGATTAGGCTAAGTAGTAAATGAGACATTACCCCCCACCCCAACTTTTTTTTTTTTTTTTTTTTTTTTTTAATAGGACATTGTTCTTAAAAAAAAAAAAAGCATGAAAGGAAACTCCTATACCAAAGTATGCCAATAAAGGTTAAGGTACTTTTATTATAAAAGTCTATACAATGAATGCCAGACATAGCAATGCAGTTCTATCTGGTTTAGTTATATATATTTATATATCTATATAACCATATAGATATAGTTTTTACTTGTACCAAAGTAAAACTGTTATATCACAAAATGCCTAGCTCTACCATTTATTTATTGCTCAACAAGGATGGCACAAAACACACTTGTAGCATAACTGCTGCCATGCTTATCTACTACACTGAATAAACAGCCAAACACTGCATTACAAACACAAAGCAGCTGTTAATTCTGAATTGGAACCAGTCGGATCACTCACTCACTTATAAAAATATTGGAATCATATAGATTTAAGCATTATAAAGGAGGAATATATTATTTAAAACATTTAAATAGTGCATATTGACATTTTGCATGTGGTATATAAAACACAAACATTCATGTACAACACTATACAGTACACATTAGTTTCGATGTTTGGATACACCCGTGTTTGAAGACTGATAGAAAAGTAAAGTAACTGAAGTGTACATTGCACAATGGAGCTGAATAAAACTGATTAATGGTCTCAAGATTAGCTTAACCTCACAATTCTCTAGGGTCCACTAAAAGTCCTTCTGCTGTATAAGGCAGCAAACTGCCAGTGCTCAATAGATTTAGTGCTTTCCTCTGAAACCCAACAATTACTTGCTTATAAGCAGAGTTAAAAAAAAAAGAGGAAGAACGAAAAAGAAAGAAAGAAAAAAAGTCTTTTATAGCACAGAGATGAAATCTGGAGCACTAAAAATCCTACTTTAACCTATTCCATATGCTTACATAACAGAACAGGAAGTCTGAGGTTTACATGCCAGCCACTTTGTGAGAAAGTTCAGTTTTGGTCTTCCGTTAAGCGGAGTGAATAATATCCGTGTTGACATCAGCCAGTCATAAAAACATGCAGTGAGAGTATTTGCATGCAAAACATGGCCACAAGCAAATTGATACACTGAAAAATCCAAAAAGCACCAGTTAAAAATTAACACTTAGATTCTTGCCAGATCGAAAAGACAGTTGTTGATGGCTGTTGTATTGTATAGCGCAAGCCAGCTAAACCAGCATATGTGATCAAAACACTGTTTTAGTTTCAATTCCAAAGCTGAATCATGCAAGGCCCTTAAACTAAATCGCTTCCATCACAAGGGTAAAACCACTTCTACTCGTTCCCCAGCTGCGTGACAGAACTGTGACACAGCTGCAATTCCCGTTCCAAGGCTGACCCCGTCCACCATAAGGTGTACAATGGCTACAATGACTTTAGCCCTTGATATACGCACTTGTATCAGATACAGCGCAATTATTAACCGACATCGGCCAGGCCTAACCTGCTGGACCTGTACAAGTCTGAGCACCATCTGATTTCCCACAGACTGAAAAGTTTATTAGGTTTCTCGAATCCTCTGAAGGGGAGATGCAGTATCCAATTCTGACAAAACACTGCGTCACCACTAATTGACAACAACCGATAAAAGGAACAGTAACATAAGTCCTGTAGGCAGCGTGTGATATAACTGTTGTTTCCCCAAATTCGAAAAAGACACTAAAGCAAGGTCACTTTCTGGTTTGTCCATTGTCATCTTTGTCAAGGAGAGGTGACCACTAAGTAGCAAAATCCATGGATCCTAATACACATTATTACTGAGTGTGGATGTAATTTAGAACATCAGAAATCAAAAGGAGTCGTTCCACAGCAGTCCTTTGAAAGGAATTCTGTTCAGTTTTGGTGTTCCAGGAAGAGTTGTGTGTTTAGTTTTCCCGTAATAAAAAAAGGCAACAGAAGTCGTAGTATTAAGATAGAGACATCTTAACTTCCTCAATAATTCAAAAGAGATTGGTAGTAACAAAAAAGTCTCGAAAGTTCTTGAATGCTTAAAGAACAAAATTCTGTAAGTCTTTTTGGAACAAGCTGCATCTGTAATAAAACGCTGATGGAAATTGTGTTTGCTAAAGTTGGATAGAGCAGTCTCTTACATTTAGAACTTTTTATTTGCCCTCTACAAGCACCCACTTACCCTTCAAACATTTTATAGTGGCACCACAGCAAAAGTGCACAAACTGGGTTCTTTCAACAGTACATGACAAAATGAACACAAGTACCCAATAAATATTATGGTATCAGAAGGAAACATGTTAATTCAATGCTTTGAAGGAACATAATCTATATTGATTTTGAAGAATCTTGCTTGCTGATAAGGACTTCTAAAAGCCTAAGCTTGGCCTTGATTTTCTTGTACTCCCTGTATTCATCAAGCATTGGAACCCGATCTTCTTTTTGTACGTTTCTATAAAAAAGAAAACAGTTATGTTTCTGGGATATGCAGAAATAGCTTGAAAATAACACCCAAGAAAGCTGGATAGTTAGCAGATCAAGGCGAGCTACTTTTGGCCTGAATACCACTGGTAATAGGCAATTTCCATTGCTAGCAAGCTAGAATTAGCAAAAACAAAGCTGATTAAATATACTGCAGAGGAAAATCCTGAAGAGATTAATTTAGCACAAGTATCTTAACACAGTTATATAATTTGTGAACTGTCCTCAGCGTTTCTGGCAAAATCTTCCAAAGATATATATTTCATGCTAAAGATTAAAAAAAAAGCTTAGTAAGTGAGTTGCTAGTTACAAATCCTGAAGACAGCAAGAATAATAAAAAGTGGTCTAAATAAAGCTGAAAGGTCACCACTGACTACAGACATAAGACTACAGACCAGACTCAAGTCAGTGGGAGAGACTTGCCACAATTTCAATGGAGTACATGATAAAGTCCCCTAATAGAAATTTATATAAATAGTTGTCAGCAAATTTATAGTTGGCAAGAGTATAAATCCTAATTAAGTATAATTTATGTTAGGTTAAGATGATCTACCTTTCAAGGGTTTGATATTATCATCATGTCTGGATAGGGGCTGGCAAGTAATTAAAAAAAAGCAATGGATACAGCATGTATCAATACGCCCAGCAACAGTTTTACCAAAATCTGCAACAGACATTTAAGAAGAACTATGGGGAAAAATTATTAAAAAAACAAAAACAGGATAAAATATATCCTGCTTCTTTTTCATGAAACACAAACAATGCATGAGCTTCTGGAATACTACAGAAGTTGATCCATCCTGGCTGAAAAGTTACTCTAAATTAAAACTTTTTATGAAAAAAGAGAAAGCCTTCTATTTCCATTACATTACCCAGGTTTTCGTGTGGAAAGGAAAAACCATGGCTTCTCTATTAGACAGCACAGCACAATGTGTGTTATACCCAGTCCATCATGAAGACTTCCTTTATGAAACTGTTCATAACGATGGCTCTATAAGCATGCACGTATGGATTACTGATGAAAGGGTCCACTTGGTAGGATTCTGTTTAAGATTTAGACAATGATAATGTATTTTTATGGGAAAAAATAATGTAATAAGACCCCATGGTGTCTACATTTGAGTGGACACTAAGATAGTGGTCTGCTAATGGCTAGTAATTTTGGAAGTGTACAAAACAGTAGTAAATACAAGATAAAGCCCCAAATTAGCAGTCACTGTTTAGCGAAACAAACCTTCCATTCTGTTGATAAAATCCCTCTTCAAATTCCCGTAAAGTTTTGCGTAACTTCTTTTTTTCAGCTCTGGCTTTCCAGAGTTGTTCCAGTAATTCAGGCCTAAAAATTGAAACAACAGGTTGCAGACAGTCAGAAGAAGACAACCCTTCTCCACTGCCCACTTAAAAAAAGGGATGGAATTAGTTGGACTGATACTGCCTCTGAACAGAGGCGGTGTGGCATCCAGTGCACAGCTGATGGAGAATGTGTCCAGCGATTCAATGATTCATCTGACCATGAATAAGAGCTACAATTGTTCAATCATCAACCCAGAATGGACTGAAACATCTTTAAGAAACTGAAATAGCTATAGCAGAAGGGCCTAACTGGACATGCAGAAAGTACACTAGGACTCAAACATTTAATAGTGAAAAACAACCCTTATTAAAGGAACTGGGCACTTTGGGTTATAGCCCTTTCTTTGCGTTACAGTCATGACTATATGCATGGAAATGGTGACAACAGTGCTAGCCACTTCCTATTCATACATACATAGAAGCTGCTCGGGTACTCGATAGCCTGAGGTCCCGTGTTAATTTTTCTTGACCTTCTTCAACATCCGATTCTGAATTTTCAACTGGGCTTGAGATAGACTGTGTCTGGACAGCAGTTTTTAAGATCTCATTTAAATCTGATGACAAACAATCACCTTCTTCCTCTTCTTCCTGCAGTCATAAGGCAGAAATTTGAATCTTTCAGTTTCTCACTGCATGTTCAAGACAGCAACCTTCTCCCTCAAGGCATTTTACCTACCTTTATTTCTTCAAAGAAGTGGGCAGTTTCCCCTTCAATAATAGGCTGTAACATCTGCCCCCGCCTCTTGGTTGATGGTGACCCCTGCAATACACCAAACTTGTTTTGGCTGTAAACAACTCGCTGTTACAACTGCGCAGCACTCAGGGATTTCAATGTATTCATTTTTGTTCAAGTCCATTTTACGCAGATTCCTCATATGACATTATAAAAATACACTCTAACTTTCTATGGAAGTGATAGGTGGTTCCCTGCCATCAAGGTATGCCACTCGCTTGCTATGCAAATGGAAGCAAGCAGCTACCAAAACCCCGTGTTTATAGAAAGATGATGCAAAGGACACGATAAAAAAGTTCAAACAATTAAGAACACCAATTCCACATTTAAATCCCAGGCAGAAAAGGAATTTCTACCTTGTGGAAACAAATGAGACAGTGCCTTTTCAAATTTGGAAACAGATCAGGAAGGGGGAAAAAAACCCAAACATGTTGTCACATGGCGAGAGAGAGACAGAGAGAGAGAGAGAGAGAGACACAGAGGGAGAGAGACACAGAGAGAGACAAGGAGAACCGACAGACAGGTAGCTGCCGAGAAACAGGAAACGGTCGAAAACAACGCAGACAGACAAATCCATCAGAAAACCCTTTTAACCAGCTCTCAGAAATGATGGTTGTAGACATGGGAGGAAAACAATATAGACTGTTATTCTGTTTGTATAACAAGCAACTCCCATGAACCAAAGCAGCATCCTGGATATCCATCACTTGTGGTGGGGAATTTAGAACAGGACAGCTTTGGCAGCCTGAAGACAAAGACGCTGCCCTTATTTGCTTGGTATTGACAAAAAAGGTCTACGGAAGTTTCTTGCTGATGGACTTAACAAAAACTATACAAAAGTAGAAGGTAACTACAAACCACAAGCTGCAAATGGATACTAGTGCTCTCTCTTTCCTTGGGGGTCAGAAAAAATACACCTGTACCATGTTTGGGTCTGCTCTGTCTTATTGCCTGTGGAAGGGTAAGAGGAGAAGGGAGAAGAGCAGCCTCGTCTGACCCTGCTGGCTAAAGGACTCAAGATTCACATGGACAGAAACACACAACCACACACATACACCCCACAGCAGCACTGTGTAGAAGGAAGGTCACTTTGCCCAAGAATGGCACAAAGAAACCTTAAGCCAGGTTTAGAGGCTCCCCCACCCCATCTCATTTGCTCAAAATCAGCACAGTGTTCTGCAAAGATCTGCTATGGGGATACACATCAAGGCAAACGACACAGATACAACTACACCCTTTCATTTCTAATAGGGAAACTCCACAGGATGGAACAAAATTATTCCCGCCTTGCACACTAGCTATATCAGAACCAGACTAAAATGACCTGACAAGTGAAACGTGAAAAACGGTTGCTTTACTCACAAGGATGGGAGTAATGCTTGCTCTAGTCAACATTTGTTTCACAAGTCTGTATCTGTCATAAAGAGGCTTAACAATGTGCCTTTCTTCTCTGGTAACCTAAGTTGAGAGAGAGGAAAACCAAAAAAAACCAACAAAACAACCAAGAAAAAAAGAATGAAATAAAGAGAAATAAGTAAGTACTGGTCACCTAATAGTAGACCACAATCAAAACACAAAGTCTGTCATCCAGCTCAATTTAGCACTGTACTTACAGCACGGTTTATTTAACTGAGCATCATTAGAAGTTTAAAATTTATCCTTTCAACAAGTGAGTAATTCCATAAAACGTTCAGGCTTGGTTTACAGAAAAGTGACAGAAAGAGTTCCCAAGGCATTAAGTAGCTTAAATGGAAAAAAGTGTTGTCTGTCTGCCAAAACCCAGAGGAAAGTGAAGAAACCGTAATTGCACGTCTAGTAATAAAACAGACGCAAGCAGAGGATGAATTCAGACACCTCTCAGGGAACAATAAGCAGACTAAGAGAAAGGTAAGGACCATCAGAAAATAGCTCATCTTGGCCCAGATTCTCAGTTAATATTCTAACAACAAAGCAGCCAGAAACCCATTATAAATGGGAAATTTCTCAGTGTAAAACTTCTGCAACACTGCCAGCCTGGCCAGCCGGCAGTGGTACTACCAGCGATCCCCAGCCCTAGTGGTGGACAGAGTCATTTGAAATGATTCTGTGACTGGACTGGTGATACCAATCATGGGGATAGGTAGAAAAGAGGCTCAGGGCACATCTGTTTGGTGCATTCCCAGGTTAAAATGCACAAGCCCTACCATACAACATATTCAAGGGCACACGTTTAAAATGTGGTAGTCTGTTTTAATTCTCCTGCTACATTTTGTTTTCAACAGCTGGCTGTGTCTTAAAGTACTAGGAGGAGGTTAGAGCATATATATGTACATCACTGCTCCACTGGTGCAACCTGCACCTCTTCCAAAACCAAAAAACAAAACAGAACAAGCTGTACAACTACTTCTGTCGTGTTTCACCTTGGCTGTTGGTAACAATCTGATTATCTAATAACCACAAGAGTTCAAATTCATGGAAATTAAAACGGACGTAAGAAACAACGGCTACAAGGAGCACAAATTTTTTCCAGTGAATCTGTTCTGTGTCTCTGCTCCAATATATAAATCAAACGTATCCAAAAACAAAACCTGGGTATAGACATACCCATATTTTGTTGTTGCCCTTGAAGTCTTCCAAATAAAAGTTGTATTAAATTTTGGCAACCAATTTTGTTGCATGTTGAAAGTAGCAGGCAGGCTGATAGCTACACACAAAGCCAAGTCAGAGATCTGTTTGTATACTGCAACAACTGCTGTTCTAGTGTCTGCATTAGGAATTACTAGGCCTGTGCAAAGCGGCTAGTATTCACTTCGGATTCAGATTCAGCCAATTTGAGTGACAGTGATTCAATTTGCTGATTCAAATCAGTCCTGAATTGAATTGGATTTGGCCAAATTGGATTCGGAGATTCAGCCGCCACCAAATTGGCCAAATCAAACAGGCTCCATCCCCCACCTGCTCTGCCAGCCCTGTCCACGGCCGCCCTGCCCAGCAGTGAGTCGGGGCTTTTATTTATTTATTTATTTTTTTAAACAGAGAACTAGAGCCCAGCGGAGCAACCATGGGGGGGAGGAGGGTGGGAGTGGGCAGGGGTTATGGGGCTCGTGGCAGAGCCCACCACGCAGCATGGGACAGTGGGGGGCAGCGGGGATTGCCTGCCCCCTCGCCGCCTGGCAGGAGCGAGGGCTTTTTTTTTTTTAATTTTAAAGATCCCGGAGGTGGGGCCAGACAGAGCAGCTGGGAGAGCAGGCAGGCAGGGTATGGGGCCTGGCAGGGGTACCCCCAAGGTCCCTTTCCCCTTTCTTCCAGCCCCACCCCCCCACATGCACACACTTACCGGCATGGAGTCTGACTCCAGCTCCCTGCCACAGCGAGCAAGGACTGCCCGAATCTCCAAATCGATTCGGAGAGCTTCGAATCGATTTGGATCTTTTTAATTGATCTCCTGATTTGATTTGGATTCAGAGATTCGGCCGCCAAATCAAGCCAAATCTCCCCCGAATCGAATCAGCACTCCAAGCTTCACACAGCCCTAGGAATTACATAAACACATTTCTAGTGTTGAAATTTCGACACTTCTAGTCAAACTCAAAAACACACTTAAATATTTTTCCTTTTCAGTTATTTCTGTGATGAACCTGAGACGGTCTTGCACAAACATAAGGGAGATTCAGTGATCGGAATCAAAATAACCCGTCAAGCTTTTTGCCAGGAATCGTACATAGTGATTACGCTTATTTAGAAACATCTCTTATCTTTGTAATTCAATAGGCAGAATTCTGCAGCTCAAGGACTGCACAGAGATGTATTTTCCATAGTGTCAATAAATTACATTTTTTTCTTTATAAAAGAAGTCCTACATAGTGTATTGTTACACAAATTTAGACTTTGACCACATTCTTTTTAGAAGTCTGTAATTTCATCAGGAATAGTGACATGAACATTGATTAGGACAACTGCATACAAGCAGTATTGACTGCTGCTGTCACCACTGCGTGCCAGTTACTGCTGCCTGGGCATAACTTGGGCAAAGTTCAGGAAGAAAGAAAAAAATTACCGGCCGGCCATGTTGACTTTCATAGTAGAGAAGGCTTTTTTGGAGTGACGTCTTCTCTTCTACCAAGTGGTCTTTTGTCATTTTCTGTTAGAAAAATAAATTTGCATGGATATCAAATCACAAATACCATGTTTTCCAACAGCTTGTCTGCTACGTGATAAATGCCTTAGCCATACACGAGATGTATTCTCTTCCATATGTGCTGTTTTACAGGTGATAAGGCTATACAGCTACATGCATATTTCAGAAAGCGTTACAGTAGAACATTTTTGTAAGCCAGTGAATAAAACAGCAGAAGCATTTATTAATGCCAAGACCTAGGACCATCTCCTTTCTATACCAGGAGCAAACAAGAACATAGCAGGAAGTGATGTTCTAAAACAGAAACACTATTTTACTCGGATATTTTCCCCAAACTACACAAAGTCTTAAATAAAATTAATTTTCATGACAGAAGGATAAGTTTTTCTACTGACATTTCACACTCTTACACAGTACTATTTTCTCAGAAATGGCTCATCTAGGGTCTTAACTAAGAGAGGCGCCTTACCAATTCAGAACCATCTGCCCAGAGGAGTAAGTTTTCCATCTCTTAACTCCTCTGTGAAATCATATGAAATATGAACTTTCATTTCTACCCAGGAGGACTTTTACAATCTTTTCTCCAATGCCTGATGCAAGATGCTTGTGCCCGAAAGTTTGCAATTAAAGAATTTTTTTTGCAAAAATCTTGCTGGTCTAATGAAAGATACCACCTCTCCCCATGAGCCCTGATTGCACTTACTTTTATGTCTTCTGGCAAGCATCTTTCAACTCGTTTCTCCTTCAGTCTTTTCAAAATGATTTCAAGTGTAGCCTCCTTGGTAGGCTTCTTCTCTTTCTGCATAACTCGTGGCTCATCTTCATTTTCTTCATCTTCGTGGTCTAGAGAAGAGCCAAAGCTTTTTGGAAGAGTATTACTTCGTGGACGTGTTTGAGGTATGAATTCTCCATCTGAGCTCTTGTGCTTTGCATCTGGATGGGGAGGGGGGAGCGGGGAGAATACCCAACCCAGAGTTAGCTTTACAACAATTAAAGACCAAAGAACTGGCACCACAATATCATGAACTTTACCATGCAAAATGTTTTCAACGAAGTCTCAAAGCAATTCTCCAAACAAACAAGCATGGACTGCCCCTGGTTTGCGAAGAGAATCAGTCAGCAACCAAAATGTAAATGATCTCGAATCACCTTGTGTGTTGCTTTTGAGTATTTCTGTTTGAGTGCAAGGCAATTTCGTTTTTACAGACTAAGTTGTGCAGCATTCCATACCTTTTATTTGCTTTCTCAATTTGGTAAGCTCCGTCATCCACTTTAAAACCTTTGGATTGGCTGCAATATCACTGTAAGAGGGCTGAAAAAAATAAGAAAAAAAGACAACACAAACTATAGCTGTATACAAACAAAAACAACTACAGCACATTGGCTCTCCAAAGCTTGCCGGAGGAAAGTTTTACACAACACTTGATACAAGCACTACCTAAGCTACTGGTTCATCTTCCTCACATCCAGAGCGTCTCAACTGACATCCCAAATTCACTGCACGCAGCCCAGCGAATGCTTTTCTCCAACCTCAGCTGTCACAGCATGACGCTCTTACACTGTTTTCTCTGCTACAGGAGGCAGGGTCACGCAGAGATTCTCAAATTAGTTATCAACTATAAAATTCAACATGGACCTTTGGAAAAACGCAACAGGAGTAACTTACTTTGCTGTTTTTTTCTTTTTCAAATTGTTCCTCAAATTGTCTTATTTTTTTCTGCAACTTCTTGACCAGCTGATACGGCGTCCTGTCTTCCCTTTTGTCATCTTTTGAACTGAAAGATCCTCTTCGGGTTCTAGGTAAATTAAAAAAAAGACACACCCCACTTTTGAGAACCTGTTGAAGAATGACACCAATGCCAACAACTGCACATTTGCAGGTTTGTCGCAGGGTGTATGGAACTCCACTGTGCTTAAGCAGAAAGAGAGGGGAGGTGGTCTCATCTGTTAATTTCTTGTTCTCTCATATAATGTTTCCATTAATGCTCACTATAAGGCTCAGGTAAAAAACACAGGCAGTTGGAAAAGCTGTCAGTCGAGTAATCAGTCGCAGCTAAGAGGTATCCCCCTTTACTCTTGCCACAAGATTTCTTCCAAAAGCTGTGGACTACAACAACTAAGATATATTAAGCTATTACACAACCTTCTTCTATAAGGAAAGAGTACTATTTCTTAACTTAAATATTGGAATCGAACCAGAGAAAGTGGTACCATCAAAATAAGAAAGTTCTTCATTTGTTGACAGAGTATGCCCATCAGTCTTCCTTATAGAAATAATAATAATAACCTTTTGAAAGAGCAGAACACAGGGGACAGCCCAAGCTCATTCCTACCTAATCCAAAAGCATTTTCTCTTGGCCAATAAATTATTCCTACACGCACTCCATTAAACACTAACTATTTAATCTGTGGTAGTGCTCCAAATACGAGGAAAAACATCCCTGCCCCAAAGAGCTTACAGTTTTAAAAGCAATTCCTTTGCTGAAATAATGATGCTGTCCTGGTCATCTGAGCAATTCTGAGACCGGCTGCAATTCAGGTGAGGAGAGGCAGGTTCGGTGGGGTTTTTTTGCATGACCCAAGTATAGAAGAGAAATGCTGAACCTGCTGATTTCTCATTTATTTCAAACCAATAATCTGTAACCTGCTGAGTTCTTCCTCTAGCCACCATTTTTCTAATACCAAAGGAAACTCCTAATCAAAAAGTAACCGACTGAGATAAGAAGCTAGTCTTTTTTCCTACAATTCACTGACTACTCAGGGGCTGAGAGCTGTGCTCATTGAGTTGAACTATGGCAAGGTCCTTCCCAAACTATATTTCCTTTTGACTTGGAGGAACACCAGCAAACACCTTCTAATGTCACAGAGCACTTGAAACTGAATGGGAAATTAGAGTCCCACGAGGGATTTTCTGTTCTAATTTTCATGGTTCCAGGCATTGCTAAGATGCACGGAAACTTTCTAAGCTGCTTTTCGAAGTAACATCACTGGACAATAAAGGACACTAATGATTTACACTCTTTGAAGGCTCTACTCCTTCAACCAAGTTATGACCAGAAAGCTGGCATCACCTTGACTTGAAACAAGATCATTCTCCCTGGAGAACAAGTTTAGGAGTTCAACCTGCAGAATGCGGAGAGCGCAAGGTAAGCAAGGGCCTCTATGCAGAACACTAGCATCTTCGCACAGCTGCTCCTTGCTCATCTCCCAGCGAGTTACTCATGCAGGTTTGAGCTACACTAACTAGTAAAACACTAAGGCCCCGGAAATAAAACAGGAGAATATAAACGCCTGGTGTTGGTACTGCTCCAATGACCATTGAACCTTCTTTGTCCATCTGTCTTCAAGGTTAGAAGCCCTTGCCGATTTCAACCTACCCATCCATTTTACCCGAGTTTTCTAAAATGGTTCCCATCTTGTGACATTCCCTCACCTAAGCATTTCCTTTGCCTGTCCTTCTCTTAGCAAAGCTGTATTCAAGTAACTCTATGCTATCCTATCATTAAACAGCTCAACGCCTACTGCAGTCTACTAAGTGTATTAAAGTCCTGCTCCAAGTTGTGGGAGGGGAGCCATATCTTGCAAGCTCCACGACTTGAAGAGTAGCCTGCCCTCTGCTACTCTGGAGAGGAGTCTTTGCAAGAAAAACCCTGCTTCGGTGCTCTACAGACCATACGTTTACCACCCTCCTCCCAAACCCACAGGCCTGCACCCACTTCTTCTTTCAGTTTAGTCCCTGCAGTACCAAGCTATATTGACCACGTAGGTTGTGTAGCATGGAAACGCATTTGGGTAGCAGCTTTACTCAAAGAAAAGCTATGTAACCATCTAAATAGCCACATAAACACATGCTACGTGACCTCAGTTCGTCAACCAAGTCACAAACAGGAATGAAGTCCAAGCTTACATGTATTACCTTTTTACAATAAAGTTTCCCCCCTTCCCACAAATCGTATTAAAATATATACCTGGCAAAAGAAAGTGCTTTAGATGAAGAGTCCAACATTTCTGGATCGTGTAAGAAACGCTGACTTTGTCCAAAATCCAAACTTCGATGTGACAACACTGGATGACAGTCCTCTTCCAAAGGATGATTATTCATTCTTCCAGCTTGTGGGGAAAGCTGAGCTTCTCCGGATTCACTGTCTTCCTGCCAAGATTTAAAAGCAGGAAACGGCTCTACAAGATACAAACAAGAACACAAAATAGTAAAAAACAACAGTGACAAAAGGGAAAAAACAACAACAACAACAAAAATGTGTACCCAATATTTAATCTTGAAAGCTATTAATAATGTAGTGTCATACACAAGGTGAATAATTACAGTGAAATACATTAGAAAGTTACTGATTCTGTCAGGTCATAACAAAACAAAAAAACTACTCAAAATGAAGTATGCACACTAGGATCCCCTTTTTCAAAGTGTATCGTATGGGCATGCATTTTTTCACAAATCAGTGAATTAGTGCATTTTCAGAAATCTAGCAACTTGGAGACTAAGTAAGGTGTGCATTTACTGTCCGAGCTACAGTAAATTACAGTAGAAATTGGGGGGGTGGTTTATATATAAAAATGTACCACAACATCTAAAATTACTCTCTCGATGCTGGGAAAGAGACACTAGACACTGTTAACTTAGGGACAACGTTCATCTGTTTAACCTTGTTTGAAAGGAGGAGATCTTTTAACTGCTAAGTCTCTCTCTACAAAACTGATAAGAGAATCAAGTCTTCCTGTACTATACTGACAAAATTGGGGCTTTTTGGTGAATAAAACAAGGTGCTCAACAAAAAGGAATGACAAGTGTCAAGATATTTTAGAAGGAAGGGAAAATTTGTTGGAAAAGGACTGCTTTTAAAGCAGGAGATTCCAAGACGAGAGTAAATCTTCAAAAGCCTTTAAGAACATGGGTAAGTGGGGCTGGAAGGGACGTCACAAGCTTGTTCTGCACAGCCCCTGCTCAGGGCAGGATCACTCGCAACTAACCCATCCCAAGCAATTTAGCCTAAGCTGCTCTTGAAAGTTTCCAGGGATGGAGACTCCCCTGCTTCTCTAGGTAGCCTGTTCCAATTCTTAATCACACCTTTAAAAAAAGTGGTTGATAATATCTGCTTTTTAACTTGTCAAATGTTTGTTTCTCCTGTCTACTGAGGAAGTGGGCAAATACTGCCCAGGAATTCATTATACTTTTCAGAAGGTCACTTGTGAAAAACTAGAATTTGAAAACTGGGTTCAGAGTGTGCAGCATGACAATAATACCCACAAAGTAATCTTTAAAAAATAACCCTTGTACCTGCTTCCCAACTAGGAAATTAATACAAAGGGAGTGCTTTTATGGGAAGCTGCCTGTTTACGTAGTGCAAGATACAGAGAAAGAAAATGTCTGCTTAAAGATCACAGCGTTCCCAAAGCGCAGGGGCAGCAGGTGAAGGGCTAGTTAGAAAGCAAACCATAAACCATCAAAAAGCAGATAACTGAATGTATGGCGAACCATACTTACCCTCCCCTTCTCTCTGCAGATGCATTGTTTTGAAATCAATGAGGGGGAAAGTGATAGGGCATGGCGCTAATAAAATGAAAAAGAATGGCAAAAATACTGAAGTGAACACACAGCACAGTCAGAACAAACTATACATAACATGTAAAGCAGGAAGATCAAGTATATGGGAAAACATACCGCTGATCAATTAATTATATGGAGCTAGGTCCTGAGGACTCAACTCCTGCCAGGCTCAACAACAGTTAAGGATGCTAGACATTTGGCAAGTTGTAGATGCTTACTAAACAGCTTTAGAAAAAACTGACAAGAGCAGAGTCAATATTTACTGCAATTCAAGTAACCCCCGCCCATGAAGAGATCCTTTAAACATACAGCCATGTAGAAAGTTCCCCCCACCCCCTTAAAGGCAGAAATCAAGTGATTTGTTCCTCTGAAGGAATGTAATAATGCTCAGCTTGGGTCACGGACCCAAGGTCACGGACTTTTAAAAGTTTCAGTTCACAAGATATTAGAACATGATCGATTCTAATCATGCAGATCTCAGCCCTCTTCGGGGGCTGCCACTAGAGTCTGCACTGGTTTGAAGGTCAGGACTGGGATCTTAGTCATAATGTTCAAGGGGACTGGAGAACGTCACAACCCAGCAAACTGCAACAGTGAAATACAGCAAATTAGTCTTGCACATACTATCATGAGCTCACAATCCAAGAACATGTAAAGGTTACATTGCCGGTCTCTGCAAGTCATTTACACAAAACTGATCATAAAGAATCAGACATGTGAAACCTGGGTCTATTTCTTATGAAGAATTCAGCAAAACAATGAAAGTGGAAGCCACACACTTTATGAGACTATATAATGAGAAGAGGTTAACAGCCACGTAGGAAACATAGCAACAAAACAAAGCAAGCACACAATTAGGAATGGACCTAAGCCACTGGGAATAACAATTAATTACTTCTCAAATCCGCTACCTCTCTCTGCAGGCAGTTTTCAAGCCTGGGTGTTTAACTGAGCAAAGAGGAAAGCATGGGCCAACCTGCTGACAGTTACTCCTGAATCAGATAGCAGGCCCTCAGAATTTAGTTCTCTTAGCATCAAAGAGGGCAAAGTTGGGACTAACTGAAGTAAAAACAGAACTATTATTCTTCCGATGCAAAGCTGAGTTTTGCAGACTGTCAAGGGGAGGTGTGAACCCACGCAGGGAATTATTGTGGAGAACAATTAGGGGTAAGATACACAGACAAATGTCATAAAAAATAGTGAGAACCTAATAGCAATTTTCCAAATTATCTTCACTTCATTTTCCGAGCAAAGCTTGATATGCTGCTATTTGAGATGTACTAGAGCAGCTTGATGCATCATTAATTTAAGTACACTTTAGGAATATTTAATTAAGGCTTTGTATTTGTAACTGAGCAACAAAAGAAGGGAATTGCAATCACTTGTGGAAGGCTTTAATGTATCAATGCTTAGCCATGACACATAAAACAGTCAATCTGTCCTGACAGAAATAGCCTTAACCCTCCTATCTATATTATCCTAACTGGAGGAAGCAAGTGCCACCTTTGTTTATAAAATTAAAGAGTAGAGAGAATGGGCTGATCTTTTTATGATTGATGGCAGCCTACTATATTTCCCTAAGGTGTCTAACCTCCATTTACCCAAGATGTTTTGATTTAAAAATCAATCTATCAGTAATGTATATAAAACTGGGTCTGACCTCATGTTGAGATCTCTCTCTCTCTCTCTCTCAACATGAGGTCAGACCCAGTTTGAAGACAAAAGGACTCTTATTTTGCTTTATAACTACTTTTAGGTAAGTGGTCTGCATGCTTATTTTCAATTATGTGCATGTGAAGGACCAGTAGGACACACAACTACAGGAAAACCTGAGGGGGGAAACTGCATTTAAAAGATTCTTTTGATAATCCCTATCAATCCCAAGCCTCTAACCACTTGGGGAAAAAAAAGGCTTTTGCTTTTTCTCTCCCTTCAACTGAGAGAGAAAAGCAGCTCTCAGTCCATAATCTTAGAACCTCCAGTAAAAAAAGGGACTAGATTTGGCATTCCTGACACAGTGACAAAGAAAGATTTTAACTTTCAGGCCAAATCAGATTTAAAAAAAAAAAAAATCATTTTTGGTATTTATTGCCTTAATTTTGCATATGCATTTTATTGGCCATGTCTACGCAAGACGCTGACTGTGCACTCATTACTGCAGTCATTTAGTACTTGTATAAACTGGTATTAAGTGACTGCACAGTTCCCGGAGTTACCACACAGTAGCATTGCTGAACGGTTTTTCACAACGCTGACTGCACAGTAACTCGTTACTACCGTGCAGCAGCGTCACGTCATGCTTCCTGCCTTGTGATGCTACTGCATGGTAGTCATCAGCTACTGAGCAGTCAGAGCTTCATGTAGACGTGACCGTTATTTACTTTCAACTCTACAATTAAAAAAAAAAAGAGAGAGATTTACAAGGAAGTTACTGCACATATACCTACTGTATGATAAAAGATGAAAACTTTTTTTTTTTTAAAGAAGCATACAGGTTTCACATCATGCCCAGTTAAAGACAAGTATTTGAAAAGTTACTCATGGAAAAAAAGTTCTCTCACCTTCCCTTTCATAATCTATTCAAAATACGCATGTAATTATTGAAGTACTCGGGCTCATTAAAATCCTAGCTTGAAATTGTGGTATTTCCTTATGGAAGTGGAAAGGGTGGCATTGTCTCACTAGATTCTCAAAAAAATTGTTTTCTTCTTCTTCGGCTATGAAATGTCCTAACTTGGCTATGGATCAACACTACCTTGGTTAAGAAGTCTGAGCTTATTTGTAGTAATAAATTAGGTGGCTGTCAGGTGGCCTGTACTAAGTTAGAATATCCTAATGATCATTTTTAATATTCTGCAAACTTAAAAATAAAAATTACCTTCCCATTTGTCACCATCAGATATGTCCTTCAGATCTAGATGTGGTGCTTGGATACCCACTGCTTCCTCAAAAACATTAATATGTCCATCTCCTGACACCTCTGAGTCAGTGTTTGCATTCAGATCACAAATCTTGCTACTAGAATCCTGTATTTAAATAAATAGCACATTTTATTTTCATCAACATCTAGTAACCAGGCACTGGGTACGTAAAACATGCCAATTCCAGCACTGCTGTTACATGTCCTGTGTTGCTTAACCTATCTGCTTCCCTACCTGAAAAACAAGGATATTACCTTATTACACAAGGTTTAAATAAAATTTGTATAGCATTTTGGAAATGTAAAGAACAGGCAAATATCTAACAAACAAAAGGAAGTCAGACACCTGAAAAATTAAGAGGTCACGAAAGCATATTTCATTGCTCTCTACACGTGGTCACATCACGTGATTATTAAAATCCTAAACGCAAATTTGCCATCACAGAAAAAACTGTTTACAACTAGTCTTAACCTACACAGAAGAGGAAAAGCAAACGAAAGCCACAAATTCTTACCATAAGCAACTGTGAAGACATTTTATCATTGTCATCAAGCAATATACAGCCTTGCCTAAAAGTAAGAGACAGAAGGGTAAGATTTAAACTAGAAGTTGTTAATCAAAAGTAACCATTATTCATCTTCTTCTCTGCACTCTTAATTAGAGCACTGTATTACATAGTGATAGGCCAGTCATTTTGCATCCTAGAGCACCTATAGACATGCAGTGAGGCTATGCCAACGCACTGTAATTACAGCACATCAGAGCAGACTCTATTAATCCACCATCTTTATATACTCGATTAATCGAGTCTGCTAGGACATGGCTGCTTTAACGAAAGCTCATTCAACGAGCTTTAAAGCACCCCCTGCTGCCATTTTTCAGCATGGTGACACTGATACACAAGACACTCTGGGCACTTTACTTAGCGGCTCTTGGAGCTGCTCACATTAAAGCACCCCCCCGAGCACATGTATAAATGCCCCTACAGCCTGCAGCTGCATCGAGACCGCCAGGGATTTCCATTCAGCCTTCACAGTCAGAATGTCTGTAGCAATTTGGTGGCAATGGGAGTGACAGGTGTCTCAAGAGCATGGCAGCAGCAAGGACCGTGGCAGCCAACTCAGAGCACATCAGCAGCAATTCAGCAGTGGAAGAAGTGGTGACAGCCAAGTTGCAAGGGGCGGTCTGCCTTCCGAGCAAGCTGCACTAATTTGGCCTGCCATTAAAAGGTTGTCAACCCCTAATTTAGGCCAGTGATTCACAACCTTTCTGATGTCAAAGACCACCTTCTCCAGGCATTTACACAGCCACGTTACTTGCCTACCCCAAAACGCCACCTATCCCACCACATCCAACCTTCTTCCAAACCCCCACAGGATCCTCGTGCCAGACAGGCTGCAGACACAGCTACGTTTGTCCTGTACATGCTAATGTCACAATAAAAGCAGACGAGCAGGTGTTACAACTGAGCTAATTATCCCTGTTCACCACTGCTAATTAGCCTGCCTGCAGCACTGCACTAAGCACTCTGCTGTTTTCCATTTGGAGGTAGCACATATCCACCTTTGTCACCCACACACTGCACCTCTACCAGTTGAGAGCCCCTGTCCTAGAAGACTGGCAAATTGTTTGGAGGTCTTTATACCTATCTGGAGGTCTTCAATATTCCTATTCTAGGTTTACCAACCAAGGGAATGGAGGCTATTCTGCTGAAGAAGAATTTGGGTAATGAATAAGACTTAATATTTTTATCCTTTATTCTACTATTCCCCATCGTAGCATAGCGATGACATATTTAACACGAAACAAAAAACCCAAACAAAATACAATACAAACACTTTATTAAAATGCCACTAAAATCTATTTCTAGCTGCAAAATTGCTATGAAAAAGTTTTCTGCCCTCTCTTTCCTCCCAAGGACACGGGGTTGTGCAAAGCCAGATAAGCAATCTGGATTTTGGCTCAAGTCTTTTGGAGCAAAAAATATTTTACACCTGGGATGCCAACGTTGTAAAGTTTTCCCATTTCCCCTTTCTTATTTTTAAGCTGAAGGTCAATACATGCTACTTGTTTCCTTTCCTACATATGCTATATTGTGCTGCCAACAATTACCATGAATCGGTTAATTCAGGTTTTCAAAGCCAACATTTGTCAAGAAACTGTATTGGCCAAACTTCAGTATCAATACTAAAAAGGATACCTTTCACTATTATTTTCTTCATCTGTCTCTTCATCTTCATTACATGGCTTCAACAATACACCTGCAGTCTGTTGGCAGAAGTCTAATTTTAGACATTTTTCAGAATGGCATTTATAAGGTGAAATAATGTCTTTAATTACCCCCAATCACAGCACAAAACACAATTTCTTTATATTCAGATGAAATCAGTAACCAGGTGCCCCCTATACAACTAATAAGGACATACATGACATGCAGCACACCCAAGAGTACAACAGCAGCCTTCGATTTTCAGCCGATTCATAACTGTGTGTTGATCCGTTTGGTTTTTGGGTTTAAGTAATTTATGTTTAGATTTCAAGCAACATTTTCACTGGAAGGTGAAAACATGGGGTATAACAGCAACTATATCCGAGCCTGAAAGATAATCATGCTGAACGAAGGTGTGCGTACAGCATGTGTAAAATGAAACAAGTCTCAAACTTTCTAAAAGGAACTATTAATCCCTGTTACTAAATAAAGCAGCAACAGAGCTGGAAAGGGATGGAGAAATACTGGCAACGATAAGTATGACACCATCTCCAAAAGCAACACTAGAAGGCCGTGCATCATGACCATTTTGTCTGTTGAAGGCTAATGCAAAAAAAGACTGGAGTCCACGGATTTTTAAAGGAGATGATACTAGTACCAGGATAAAACAAAAATAGTGACAAGCATATTTCTTCTGCTTAATATAAAGCGAGTCGCTCATTCAAGGTAGTCAAACGCATGAAACATGCAAACAATAATACACCCCCCCCCTTTCCCCTTAAAGAAAACTTATAACATGTCCACACTGCTTCCCTACTAACCCTAGGATACATATAAAGGGATACAAAAACCACCCACCACTCCTACTGGGACACCCCAGGGACAGTAATGCGGTATTTTAATGGCTGGGGGAATGGCCCTGGCAGATGTGAATGCAGTACAGATGAGGCCTTCAAGACTAAAGGCAAAGTTAGAACTGCTATCAAATTAGAAGGAAATGCTTTTTTGAACATATTACTCGATAAATCCAAGTACTAGTACACACACCGATACAACAGCTGAATTTTGCAAAGTTAAAGCAATGGCCACCTGCTACCGCAGAAAAATGATAGAAATGTAGGTGGTCCCGTTTAGCAATTTTAGTCCCAGCATTTGATTTCTAGCCACTTGGCACATCTAACGCACATTCAGTTTAGTACCTCCAATGTGAGGTACTAAATTAAAGCCCAGTAGGCCGTGCTAATACGCAGTAGCACATTAGCATGCTTTTTTTTTTTTTTTTTTTTTTTTTTAAGTGATGCTTAATGCACAGTAGATTATTTTACTGCACATTAGCATAATGTCCCGGTTTTTTATGCGCAGTAAAAGTCGACTGCACGTTAAAAGGCACGTGTAGATGCACCCATTAACTTATAGACTGCCTAACATTGGCCTTTGATTTTTAATCAAATGCATTGTTTCTCAATTTTCAGTCCAATAATTGCATGCTGCCTTTGACAAACAAAGGCAGCACTGCCCTGCAATCCTAGTACACCCCACCTTATGATATTTCTTTGGTTTGAAAGAAAGCCAAAACGCTTCTGCAGAGTACCTGCTCTAGAGGTACACTGTGTTATAACTTTAAGGCAGTGCTAAAAAGAGGCTAAAAATGGATGTTTAAGGGACAAAACTTTGCTATTGGATCAAACAAACCCTTCCCTGAAGTTAAAAGGATATGGTTCATACTTGGTACATGACAAAAAGCAGCTATAAAAACAAGAGTTCATTTACACACGAGGATGACTTCAAGGTATTTTGATCACAAAGTTTTCCAATCAGTTCTCAGCATTGTAACGTGTTGCACTGAACGCTGAGTTTCAGATACCACCTGGGGATCTTTCACAGATTTCAGACACTACGGCTGGAAGGGACCTCGGAAGATCATCAAGTCCAGCCCCCTGCCCAGGGGCAGGAAGTCAGCTGGGGTCATAGGATCCCAGCAAGATAAGCGTCCAAACATTTCTTAAAAGAGTCAAGTGTAGATGCTTGCACCACCTCTGAAGGGAGTCTGTTCCAGGCCCTGGGAGCTCAGACAGTAAGGCAGTTTTTCCTTATGTCCAGCCTAAACCAGTCTTGGAAGAGTTCGTGATGACTGGACCTTGTCATCCCTCGGGGCGCTCTGGTGAACAGGCGTTCCCCCAGATCCCGATGCACTTGTACGCTGCCACCAGGTCGCCCCGAGCCTGCGCTTCTCCAGGCTGAAGAGTCCCGTGACTCGCAGCCTCTTCATAAGGCCTGTTCTCTTGCCCTCTGATCATGTGCGTGGTTCTCCTCTGGACTCTTTTCATTTACTTAAATGTTCATTTACTTAAAATGACAGTTTGCACCACAATTGCTTTTTTTTTTTTTTTTTTTAATCTTGTGGAAACACGGTCTGAGAGAGAGACATTAGGGCTGGAAGGGACAAAATCTTAAATTGTGCACACATTAATTTTGAACCTTATTTCAGAATTTAGTCCTACAAAGGCTCAGACGTGCTTAAGTTTAGACCAGTGTTTCCCAACCTTTTTCACCACACGGCACGCTTCATGGCCTCTCCCACCCCACGGCGCACCGGCCAAACGTGGAGCGGGGGGAGGGTGGTGAGCATTGCTGGCCTGGGGCATGTCGGGGGCGTGGCTCCAGCCCAAAATGCCACAGGACACCTGGACGTGCCTGACGGCGAACCCGTGTGCCACGGCACACCGGCTGGGAATAGACAGCAGTTGTGTCCAAGTGTAAATTCTCTCAGGGCTGGGACCTAAATTGGCAATACTCCAGTAAGACATACAACGACGTTCTAGCCTTCGAAAGTCTCATTTGACAACTGTGGGCCTCGAAAAAAGTTTGAGGCTATCAGCATAGACTGCTTTGAAAGTAGTTCTATCTATGAGTTACTGAAGAAAATAGTGCTAATTCACAAGTGATTTTAGACCAGTCAGATTTGCTAACACTCAGCCTGCACGTTACCAAAGAAATCAAAACATTAAGGAGTTAACATCAGAGAAGCCCATTCCTCATATACGTTACGTTCTGAAGGTCTTTGAATTAAAAATGCAATGGAAGAAGGAATTACTAATCTGTTAATGAAAGACAGATGGCAAAAACCATGCCTCTTCTAGTCAGGCTTCCTTTCAGTAGATGTCTTGCAAGCACAGTAATTCCACCTGCTGTACAGATAACGAACCATCTGGCTAGTTCCAAGACCAAATCTTGTCAGTTTTAGTTTATGTCTGTCAACAGCAATTTATTAAACATTTTATTGAGAGATTTGGTATTAAAACTTAAGGAATCAGTATTCAGAGGAGTGTTAGTTAGCCAAAAGAAAATTTTAAACAATATGTATTGATGCAAAAGCAATGACAAAGAACAATTAAGGGATATCATTTCTTACGACAGCTCAAGTAAATGCCTGGGGTTGCTTCACAGTAACTGAATGACAGCAGGTTGGGCCAAAAACCAGAAGAGCAGAGTAGATGAACTCAGATACTGGATTACATTACGAGTAGGTTTTATCATCTGTACTACTGTAGTGCCAAGGGGATCCAAGCAAGGGGTAGGGCCTCATTATCTTGGGCCCTATGGGAACATGCAAGAGTCTCTGCTCAGGCGTCTTACAGCCTAGGATTATAAAATGCAAAACAGAGATGAAGACTATAGTTGTAGATCACTACCACCCGTTCACCACGGATCTAGTCAGTGACCGCTTGGTGATATTTTTGGTTAAGAAAAGATTATTCGGAATTATTTGGACAGATGACAAACACCCGAAGTGACAATACTATGTTCTCTTGCATATTATCATCAGCTGCTTTGGTTTAATCAGCAACTAACTGTTTAGTACAAGGGTGCTCAACCCCTGGCCTTCAGCCCTCAGAGCCATGTCATCCAGGCAGTGGGGTTTCCCTACAGGTGTGAAAATTTGGCAGCAGGGAATCAGTAACTGTTTCCCTGCTACCAAGTTTCCAGACCCGTGGGAAGCCCCATAGGCTGGACAGCATGAACCTGTGTACTAGATCAGGTATGTAGTGCAGGACCCAATACCCAGCATACGGGGGTGATATAGGGCCCTATTCTGGCAGACAGGGCCAGCACAAAGCCCAATCCTAGTGTGCAGGGCTGGGTGGGGGTGGCATGGTCTTGGCTCAGGGCCCCAGTCCAGCCCTTGGACCTGCCCTGTGCCACTCATGTGGCCCGCAGGGCCAAGAGGCTGAGCACCACTGGTTTTGTATTCCTGCAAGATTAAATGATACTCCTAAACACAAGGGAGATTGATGTTTTCCTGTTAAAAGCAGCTAGCACAGTTCAGGATTTAAAAGTTTGGGAAATTTAGGATATGCACAATATGCGGCACAAATCAAAACTGGACGGCATATGAAGCAAACAGTTCTTGAACATAAGCACTTTTTATAGTGCTATGCATCTGTTCTAATTTAAAGTGTTGGTTTCTCTTTCAGTGGTGTGAAAGCACCCAATTCAAGTGTAATAGACAACAGTAAGATCACATTTTAAAAAGTTTGTTGACAGCTGATCTGCTCCAAAGTATTAAAAAAACAGGTTAAAAACTGCTTTCTGCATTTTAACCTATTTGCAATATTTTAAATGCTGCTTTTGAGCCAAACAGTACTAGGAGTGCATTGTATTGTCTCAAGGCAACAGAGATTGAGAAGCTGCTTCAGAGACAAGTAGTACGTCAGAAAGCAAAGGAACAGGTCCCCACCACAAAGTCGTCCACGGCAAGCACAGGGAAGTATCAAAGCTACTGGTGTGGCTAGGAGAACTCAATGCATTAGTGACAAAAACTTGCCTTCTTTCCCCAACTACTCCTGGGAACAAGCACAAAACTGCTGTCAGTAAAGTCACACCTGCATTCCAGCAGCAGCAGGCTCTAGCTGGGGCGTTCCCAAGCGTGCCTGCCCACCGTGCTCCCACTGACGCTCCAAACCCAGAAGTATGCTGATGAGGCTACTCCAGGGTCATCCCAATGGGCTCACTCAAAACACTCTGGAGAGCAAGCCCTCAGGAGCTGCCACAGTGGGACACCAGGCAGAACGACTACCATACTTCTGGATTTGGATGTCAGCAGCAGCAGGTGAGTGAAGCGTGCTCACGCTACCGCCATGCTGCTGCCACAGTATAAAGTACATGCTGGCTGGCCCACTGGTCACCTTCACAGTCCCTCCTCAAATCCATTAGTAAGGAAACAGCTGCATCATCTTATTCCAGCAATCTTTCCTGACTCATGTGCTGGTACAAGTGACCCCCATGCCTGATCATGCACAAACCTACCCAACCAACCGGGAAGGCAGTTTCTGTAAAGGAAGAAGGTAGTAGAGGGAAGTCTGAGCCACTTAAGTTGCAAACAAAAAGAGGAGAAATGGACCTGTGCTACTGCATTTTAAAGAGACTCAGGTCTGGTAGAAAAAGCAAGTGACCTTTCACAAGGCAAGACAGCAAGTCAAGCAACCATAAATAAAGACCCACATCTCCTGTCCAACTCTGTACTCTAACCAGAGGATCCTGCTGCTCTGACATACAGCAGAGTATGTATTCATCTTACCTGATCATCATCTTCCTCTGTAACAGAGTCAGGCTGTATAACTTCATTGTCTAAATCAGCACAAACCAGCGCTTCAGAACAGTCTCTCGTGTTCTCACAGCTATTATCATCATTACCTTTAGTAACATCATCCCTAGGAGATGACAGCAGACAAACGGATTAGAAGGTCCCTCGACAGCTTTACATTTTCAAGTTTTCGAATTTATTTAAAAATCCTCACATTTTAGGGCTACCTGAATCATAAGCGTAGTGAACATGGCTACCAAGAAGGGCTGAAAGTTTAACAAGCATCTTTTCCTTGCTTAATTAAACTTTTTACCCAATATTAAGCTGGTTTGGGGTAACGTGTTCTTTTGTTGTGTTGTGGCTTTCTGCATTACAAAAATAATCCTTTGCCTGCACACTTTATAGGACTTGGATCAGCTCTTGAAGGAATATTATCAGTCAATGTCTACTACAAAATTGGTCTGTTAATCCTCAATAGCTTGGTTAATCAGAATTATTTGGAAATGCAGCCCCAAGGCCCCGAAACGTGAAACCAACAGAAATTTAAGATGAACAAGATAGCCTTTAGCCTTGTGATGGGAGCCATCCATTAACACGCTTTGGCTATCGCAAAAGGAATAAGCTTATGACAGGATTTGGGTGACTACATGACTTCACTTTATGGATATTCTAATTTGGTTTAATTTGTTTTGGAAGATATATTAATTGTGGTTTTTTTAAAACTTTTTATAATAAACTACTTCCTTCTATCACCATTTCCTGATACAGGTCAGAATTTTTTAAAATTTGAAAATGTCTTCTTATAGTGGTTTGAATGAATAACTTCTCTTCCTTTATTTTTCAATCTTATGCAATTAAAACCCAGAACCATAAAGGTATTTAGACGGCTGTACAGTTCTGTGAAAGATATTCAATTAAGAGCCTGGTCAAGGTTCTAAATGACGCTTCTCCAATCACCACACTTATGACTCAGAAAGATCCCCGTCAAGAATGACGTTTTCTCAAATGGAACCAGTAGGTGTGCAGCCCCTCCCCTCCCAGCACCACCGCCGCCTGTCCCGAGCACAACCCAGCCCAGCCCCCAGCAGCAGCCTACCCTCACCCCGCACACAGATCGGGGGCACACGCCCCTCATATTCTCCTGGGGTGCGTGCAGCAGTGGGAGCCATCTGCCCTGCCCTGGACAAGCCGCAGCTCTGTCCCACACTCTAACCCTGCTGTGCAGCACCTGTCCCTGCCCCAGCCCCACTCCCTCCCCATAGGCAGAGGAAGAAAATATGATTGGGGGGGGGCTAAATGCATGAGTGTACCACCCCAGCAGGTAGGTCTGTCGTGGGAAAGGGGCAGGGGGTGCAGATCAAGGTCCTGAGATGAGGGAGGGAGTGAGGCAATGACAGGCAGCGGGCTGGGGTGGATGAGGCCCCAGAGCCGGGTCAAACTGCGGGACACTTGGAGCCCCAGCGACTTGTCCAGAGGCATGGGGGGCTCCCGCTGCTGTGCGCACCCCTGGGACAGGCACAGTGGGCACGTGCTGCCCCAATCTGTGCGCGAGGTGGAGGCAGCTGCCACTGTGGGCTGCACTCCGCATCCCACTGCTGGTGCCAGCGCAACACCATGTGCCTCCTATGCGCTGGCTAAGCCACCTGCCCAGCAGCAGGAGGCACATGGCGTCACACAGCCAGGCCCAAACTGTTGTGGCGTAACCATGATAAATATTTAATGCATATATTAATAATGCATTTAATGTTAATTAGTGTAGCCTGCCTTATATCACATAATTGGTAACATTAAAAAACAAGAAAAAAAATATAAAAGGGGTACATGAGCTGAAACTTTGAGATAAAAGGGGTACACTTGTTAAAAAAAGATTGAAAACCCATGGTTTAAGGAAGTACAAATTTAAAAGCAATCACTCCTGAGTAGCATACTATGGATATAAGAAAAGCGTCTTACTGGTTGTTAGATCCTTCTTCTCTGTTAACACTTTTTGCTTCATTGTTACAGACCAGTCGGTGTTGCTGTAAGTTTTTGAGATCATGATCTATGCTGCTCTGCAGATCAAAAAGGTGCTGTTCCACAGCTGCTCTAATTGTTCTTTCCAAAATACTAACAAAAAAAACAGAGAATTCTCATTAAGAAAGTCCCTCATTTTCTCTGCATCAATAAATCTGTGCATCAAAAAGCAGAAAAATAAGACTCCTAATGAAACAGAAATCTTGGTTCCCCAATAGACGAAGACAATGCCCAACAAAACCCCCAAAATAGCTCGTCTTTCAAATAAGGAATAACTGGAGTAAACAGAACTTTCGCTATCTGCAAACTGATGAGAAATGTACACAATTTTATCATTAGGTTGCAGTAAGATGTAAAGGTCTCAAATGAATCAGTACATCATACACTTATCAGTGAGAGCCCCCTACCAAAACGGCTTGTAGTAAGACAACTTGGAGGGGGGGGGAAAATATACTGAAAAAACTGCATGGGTTAATAATACAAACCAACTCTGTGAGCAACTGTTAGACAACCAGCAGAAAAAAAGCCCCACAAACTTGTAAAGAAGAGCTCCCAGGTGGGAGTCACAGTTTTCTTCTCATCTGTTTCACACTTGCCTGGTCTGGAATTATTTGCGTTGTCTTTACCTCTGCAATTATATTTGCAAGCCCTGTTGAACTTGACTTAATAGGATTAAACTCAAAATGGTTTAAAAACAAAACAAAAAACAAAACACACTGCCACAAGTCTACTGGGGAAAATAAAAGGCCCTAATGACAATTTTGGAATTATGCCCAAATTGCTAAAGTACCCATCCAAAGAAAGCAAAGGAATACAGAAACAAGACGTAGGCACACCAATACTGTCGCACCAGGAAAACCTGCACTCCCACATCCAGTAAACACAAATACAAAATGCAGCAGAACCGAATATTCGGTACTAAGAGTCTATAAATAACCACTGTGGTCACGTGCAGTCCATCTCTACCAAAAGCAGGGATGCCAACTGCGGCAGACTGAAAAGCAGTATACTTGGATACAAGCTTTTACGTAATACTTCTACTTACTCTGCAGAGGCAGGCAAGATGCTTAGGGGAGAGATATGCGCACTGTAACAGAGAAAAACTGGGTTACCTTCTGAGAAAGACTTTCAATACCAAAGAAGTAGTTTGGAAGACAATGGAACTGCATGCAATTACATCAGCTCAAATAAGTAATCATGGGCATGGAACAAATTTGAACACACTGGTGGCATCCAGATGAGCACGGCTGTGCGGTATGTGACACTGCAGACATCTGCAGAGCAGCGCATGTGGGGGCTTGCCGGAGCTTGGCCGGCTGGCCAGGCTCCATGCACATGCATCGATGCCACTGCAGCCCCAGGAGGACCCCAGGTAAGGTTGCTGGGGCCAGCCTCCCCTACCCCACTTGGGGAATCTGCCACATGTGCCAGAGTGCACATGGCACAGGCATTCCCCAGGGACAATTAATGACAGCACAAGGTAAGCCACCACTAGTTGATCCCCAGGTAACCAAATGTCCACACACGCCTGGATGTGGCCACTGCCTACAATATTGGTCTGGGGTGCTGTCTCAATCACAAGGTAAGCAAGGCCAAAACTCCTAACAGCGTGGTCTTTAGGAACATCAATGCATTACAGACAGAAGTACGGCAGGGTGCTACCTCAGAAATTAAGTGGTTCAGAGAGGTAGTTAAAGGTGCAAACCTGGTTTATCTTTTGCCTGACTTGAGACTAACCTGGCTAACCACCTCTCTGCTCACTAGATAGCTGGTGTGGCAGAAATTCAACTGTTGAGTCTCTTAAAAGCAGATGTTCCATAACGTTACAGAGCTATCGACAACTGAAACGCAGTCTTTCACATACCAATCATTTGGTTTCAAAACAGGTCATAACGCCTTTGTGCAAGGAAGCTGTTGTTCACCTATAGCCGTAGAGCTAATTCCAAGTTATTCTGCCCACTGTCCTCCCCAATTCACCAAGACCTTCTTCACTGCCTGTCAAACTGCTGCATAATTTTATTTTGCACTGTTGAACTGATGTTTTAGCACATCCTAGACAGTCATTTAAGATCAAGACACCCAACCTCCAAGAGTTTAAGGCTAATTTGCCATTTCAAAAGCACTGTGAGATCTTTGGATATCAGAGATGTGAGGTACTAAAGACGCTGTTGGTAATTCAGCGTTACATTTTAACAAGATGCACTCCAGTCAATCAAAGATCACAAAATGTTCTCTTTTACAGATTTACTAATTAGGAAGCTCTGATTTTGTTCGCTGGCGTAGATATGCTTGCTTAAAAAAGAAGAAAAAAAGGCTTTGAGCATGTATAAATATCCTTCCTTATAGCAAATTAAATGCAGAACTATGCTCTATTATAAATGCCACTGGCAGTCAAGAGTCTTATCAGTACTTTTCCTTGTGTAGAAGAAAAAGATATTAAAACATCATTTCCATTAAAAGAAATGGCACTTAACCCATCTTTGGGCATACTACATAACAAAAACAAATCCAGCAGCTATTCCTGACCACGTAACAAGGGAGCCAGCAGTAAGAAGAGATTTAGAAATCCACTTTTAAATAACAACCTGAATGTACAGTAAAGAGTTTGAGGAATTATAGGAAATATTACTACTGCTCATTGCCATAACACTAAAAAGGATTTAGCTACAACGTGTCTTAACACGTGTTGAACTGTTAGCCAAGAACATCTACCTATTTATCTCAACACAGCTCAAAGACATCAGGGGGTGTCCAGTCCAGACTTACCACCGCTGGCCCATGCTAAGAGTTTTTATTATCTACTCCACAATACCATCAGACAAGTTGGTAACCGGCTCCTCACAATCTCCAGTCCCACTCCTCCAAATACACACAAGTAAAAGGGCTACGGGGATAGCATACTTCAATAAACAAGGATGGAAGGACAAAATTTAAAAAGGTAGTGCTAAGAAAGAAGGATTTTCTTAAATTCTTTACATTTCTTAAAGGGGAGATGACTATATCACATTAGCTCATGATATTTTAGTGCAAGCTATTCCCAACACTTAGCCAGCACTAATGGTCCTAAGGTACTCTCTCATACAGACATTCCTGTTAAGCTCAAGAAGAATGAAAGCACATCTACCGACTTCAGATATTCAGGATCAAGCAATATTCCCAAGCCTTCAAGTACGCTCGTCTCTTACTTCACACTGTTTAGATTTCAAATTTATTTGAAACAGAGATACATTTCACGTTCATTTAAAAAAACCCAAACCCTGCCATTTTCCTGTTGATAAATTTTATCTTGACAACAAATAAACTACGAAGCAAAACTGACACGAGTATGGGCTGGCGCAGAAGACCCGATACCACAGAACAATGACATAAGCAACAATGTCAATGATGGGATTACATGGAAACCAAACAAGAGGTGCCATCTAAAATATATCACAAAAATTTCCGTAGGAGTCAGGTTATAGGAGTAAAGCAAAAGTAGAACTTTCAACAGATATCAGGACATGTTTCAGGTAACTAATGCCAAGTCACGTAAATACTTCACAGGAACAAAAGAGATAAGCAGCAAGGTTGACGGTATGAGCAAAACACTTGGGGAAGGAGGGCAGAAGGGAGCTATTGGTCAAGGACACCAGCACAAGTGCTGTATTACGAAACTCTGATGACATGGGATCTTTAATATTCTCACAGAGGAAAGGCTCCATACAGGACTTTATCCAACCACCTTCAAACAATAAGAGGGTATATCAACATTGTTGGGATTCAAAGTGATGCTTTCGAGGAGTCCAATTTGTTTCAAACGTGACACTCTGACTACCAAATCCTCCAGGTCCAACAGACAACTTTTATGCTGTCCGATATAAAGCTTTATATCATTCATTCAGTCTAGTGCTCTTAATACACACCTGGGATGCAACAGAGATACTCAACAAAAGATGTGCATTAATCAGCACTGCTCCAAAGCCTGGGGAATCCTCTTAAAGCTTATGAAATTATGTTGCATCTTCAACTCTAATCACTTTAGCAATTAAGCACGTTTGAAAGTGTGGCAGTCAGAGGAAAATATATTTAAAATTAAGAACCCAGTACCACAGTCCAATAATGTATTTTATACAAGCCACAATGTACATTGCAACAGTCTTAATGCAGAATGACACAGCATTACCAAGAAAAGATAAATATCTTCCTATTCGAAACTGCTACCATATTTTGGCACCTCCCTCAGTCCTAATAATTCCTTCTGTCCCTTTTCTCCTTCCTGTGAATAGCCCTGTAAAAAAGGCAACTGATACCCAAAAATAACAGCAACTAGCCAGGCAGAGCATATCAGATTTCCCTTCATGCCTTTAATGACTGCATTTAAGCTTTTATAGCCCGTTATCTTCTGACCAGCGGTAACATTATTGCCTCAAGTCATGTAAAGAGGAAACGGTACTCTTACACAAAGAAGTCTTACTTAAAATCATGCCGAAACTAGTATTTTTAATTTATTTACCTGTGCAGCAGAACTTTGCAGGCCATTCTGAATATTTTTGCTATTCCAAATGAGCACTTGATGTAAAAATGCTTCATTTGAAAAACAATGAAGTCGGACGTTGGCTGCTGTTTATGCATACTGCCCGTTTGGTTTCGATAGCTGTTTGTCAGACAGTACTTCTGTAGTGCTGCACTAAACCCTGCAGTCTAAATAGAAAGAGACTGCAACATGAGGTCACAACTGACAATAAAGCTGTCCAATCAACATTTGCAAGCCTTCCTACTGTGTACTTCATGCTTTTTAATTCTGGGAGTAAAACGTGGACATACATTTGGACAGTAGGAAAGTAACAAGAGGTCCTATGCAGATATTCACCATCTACTTTCTGCTAATTCAGACATTTTTGTTCAGTAAGCATCTTAGCAGCAAAGAAAGACAAAAAATGTGTTTATTCAGCATGGTGTACTCCTCAACATTAAAGGGCCTTTTTAAATTGCAGCTAATGTAATTAAAACAACACTATAGTTATAAGTACAGAGGAGCTGCTTTCTCTGAATATAGAGCAGACGGTTGCAGAACTTGCTCTCCTTCACTTTTCACCTTTTTATGCATCTCACTTTGAAACCCCCACAGAATGCACACATTTCAGAGTCATAAAAATGGAACGAGCCTGCAACAATTAAGATGAATGAACTGCAAAAAAGTAACATTGCTAGTATAACTGGTGAAAAATGAAGACAGCTGCTGAAAATTCAGCATACTACCGCAATAGGGGGGGTTTTTAAGCAATTATCTCAATAGCTTCTCTTTAAAAATCAGTTTGGAAAAGTGAGTTTGTAAACACTGATGCATGAAATCCAGCAGAGAAGATAAAGTTCAGGGATTTTTCACCTTATGAGTGAAAAGGTTTCTGATAAAGCACACACTGCTGCTTCTAAATATGTAGTACCAACGAGTGAACAACAGAAGTGCTCCTCTGCTTGGGGAGCAGGGGTTATTAATCAAATATTACTGAAATGTTTAATCTAGGTGCTGTATTCTAAGCAGTCACCCAGTCAGGCTACATTACTACCTATTGCCCATGTTATCAAATACTGTGCATCCAAAATGGGATTCCTCCTATTCTTCCTCTTTAAAAAAAATGCATGATGTTAAGTAGACACATATTACACTTCTCAAATTATTAAAATCTAAAGGTGGCCTGTCACTCTGTTCTACAATAAGCAAACCATAACCTGATGCAGGTCATTGGTTTGAAAGGTTCTTCTTTCAAAGAGTTTCTTGATAGGCTTTTTAAAAATGAGGGTATTACATGCAACAAATACTGAAGTTGGACACAGTCAACATCATCTGCGCAACTTAAATTCACCCCATTCTGGTGCATATGGGGTATGAACATAACCGTATACTATTTTCCCCCTGATGGAATGGAAGAAAAGGATTTATATCCACAAAATAATAATTATTATTATATATATGAAATCCGCAAATATATATATATATATATATATATATATTTTATATTAAAGCCACAAAATCAAGGTTGACGGTATGAGCAAAACACTTGGGGAAGGAGGGCAGAAGGGAGCTATTGGTCAAGGACACCAGCACAAGTGCTGTATTACGAAACTCTGATGACATGGGATCTTTAATATTCTCACAGAGGAAAGGCTCCATACAGGACTTTATCCAACCACCTTCAAACAATAAGAGGGTATATCAACATTGTTGGGATTCAAAGTGATGCTTTCGAGGAGTCCAATTTGTTTCAAACGTGACACTCTGACTACCAAATCCTCCAGGTCCAACAGACAACTTTTATGCTGTCCGATATAAAGCTTTATATCATTCATTCAGTCTAGTGCTCTTAATACACACCTGGGATGCAACAGAGATACTCAACAAAAGATGTGCATTAATCAGCACTGCTCCAAAGCCTGGGGAATCCTCTTAAAGCTTATGAAATTATGTTGCATCTTCAACTCTAATCACTTTAGCAATTAAGCACGTTTGAAAGTGTGGCAGTCAGAGGAAAATATATTTAAAATTAAGAACCCAGTACCACAGTCCAATAATGTATTTTATACAAGCCACAATGTACATTGCAACAGTCTTAATGCAGAATGACACAGCATTACCAAGAAAAGATAAATATCTTCCTATTCGAAACTGCTACCATATTTTGGCACCTCCCTCAGTCCTAATAATTCCTTCTGTCCCTTTTCTCCTTCCTGTGAATAGCCCTGTAAAAAAGGCAACTGATACCCAAAAATAACAGCAACTAGCCAGGCAGAGCATATCAGATTTCCCTTCATGCCTTTAATGACTGCATTTAAGCTTTTATAGCCCGTTATCTTCTGACCAGCGGTAACATTATTGCCTCAAGTCATGTAAAGAGGAAACGGTACTCTTACACAAAGAAGTCTTACTTAAAATCATGCCGAAACTAGTATTTTTAATTTATTTACCTGTGCAGCAGAACTTTGCAGGCCATTCTGAATATTTTTGCTATTCCAAATGAGCACTTGATGTAAAAATGCTTCATTTGAAAAACAATGAAGTCGGACGTTGGCTGCTGTTTATGCATACTGCCCGTTTGGTTTCGATAGCTGTTTGTCAGACAGTACTTCTGTAGTGCTGCACTAAACCCTGCAGTCTAAATAGAAAGAGACTGCAACATGAGGTCACAACTGACAATAAAGCTGTCCAATCAACATTTGCAAGCCTTCCTACTGTGTACTTCATGCTTTTTAATTCTGGGAGTAAAACGTGGACATACATTTGGACAGTAGGAAAGTAACAAGAGGTCCTATGCAGATATTCACCATCTACTTTCTGCTAATTCAGACATTTTTGTTCAGTAAGCATCTTAGCAGCAAAGAAAGACAAAAAATGTGTTTATTCAGCATGGTGTACTCCTCAACATTAAAGGGCCTTTTTAAATTGCAGCTAATGTAATTAAAACAACACTATAGTTATAAGTACAGAGGAGCTGCTTTCTCTGAATATAGAGCAGACGGTTGCAGAACTTGCTCTCCTTCACTTTTCACCTTTTTATGCATCTCACTTTGAAACCCCCACAGAATGCACACATTTCAGAGTCATAAAAATGGAACGAGCCTGCAACAATTAAGATGAATGAACTGCAAAAAAGTAACATTGCTAGTATAACTGGTGAAAAATGAAGACAGCTGCTGAAAATTCAGCATACTACCGCAATAGGGGGGGTTTTTAAGCAATTATCTCAATAGCTTCTCTTTAAAAATCAGTTTGGAAAAGTGAGTTTGTAAACACTGATGCATGAAATCCAGCAGAGAAGATAAAGTTCAGGGATTTTTCACCTTATGAGTGAAAAGGTTTCTGATAAAGCACACACTGCTGCTTCTAAATATGTAGTACCAACGAGTGAACAACAGAAGTGCTCCTCTGCTTGGGGAGCAGGGGTTATTAATCAAATATTACTGAAATGTTTAATCTAGGTGCTGTATTCTAAGCAGTCACCCAGTCAGGCTACATTACTACCTATTGCCCATGTTATCAAATACTGTGCATCCAAAATGGGATTCCTCCTATTCTTCCTCTTTAAAAAAAATGCATGATGTTAAGTAGACACATATTACACTTCTCAAATTATTAAAATCTAAAGGTGGCCTGTCACTCTGTTCTACAATAAGCAAACCATAACCTGATGCAGGTCATTGGTTTGAAAGGTTCTTCTTTCAAAGAGTTTCTTGATAGGCTTTTTAAAAATGAGGGTATTACATGCAACAAATACTGAAGTTGGACACAGTCAACATCATCTGCGCAACTTAAATTCACCCCATTCTGGTGCATATGGGGTATGAACATAACCGTATACTATTTTCCCCCTGATGGAATGGAAGAAAAGGATTTATATCCACAAAATAATAATTATTATTATATATATGAAATCCGCAAATATATATATATATATATATATATATATTTTATATTAAAGCCACAAAATATTTATTTCCACATTGTATAAAAATAAATGCGGCACCTGACAAAGAAGTCTCATCTTGATGCAATTCTTCAATGCAATATTTAAAGGAGCTAGCAAAAATACCTCTCCAGGTATCTTAAATCCATATATAACATTTCAGAAATGTTAACAAGTCAATATAATAACACGTAACACCTTTTAACATCTTGTTTGTCCTTTAGTAAATCGCTTGAAAATATACTGTCAGTAAAAAAAAAAAAAAAAAAAAAAAAAGACTAAGTTCAGAAACTGAATTATTAGAGCTAGAGCTTTGAAGATACGTACTCAGATTGCCTTTGCACTAACACTCCATCCATTAGGTCCAATTAGACCATATGTAAAATGCAACTTCCTCAGTTTCCATTAAAACTGTGCCTTTATAAATGTACACGATGAAAAATGGATTCAAAAGACATCTGAGAGAATTTAAAATCACTACTAAAAGGTTAAAAGTTGAAAAATTCTTTTAAAATAAAATTTTAACTTTTACTCAATGAAAAAACAAGAATTAGTACTATTGATTCATTTTTAATTAATCCTAAACTTAGTAACAGATTATATTTGACAGTTAAACTTAACAGCCTGAAAAGCAATCTCTCATCACATTTTCTATTTATGCTTAATACAATAATTTTAAACCCTAGTTAGAACATTTTACTCCTTGAGGTAGAAACTAAAAATGAGGTTCTCCTTTTTTTAAACACAAGCAGCTATATTATTGTCACAAATTATAGCAAGCATAACAAATCCCATTTCAGTTACAAAAGTAGCATAATTTCCACTTGGTTGTTTTACCAGTTTTATTAAAGTGAACACTTAAAGTTAGGACATTAGGTAGGTATCAAAGAAGTGACACAACCTGAACCTAGTCAGTTTTGAGGAGACAAGACAGTTTCAGGCACTCAACCTTCTCTTAAAATCCCCCTCTGCAGTTCTGGTTTTTACCATCAGTTTTCTTCTCTTAAAGTGTTTTCTTCTCTCTTCTGTTGCTATGTAAAATACCTAACAAGGAACTGACTAGAGAGAGGAAACTGTAAAAGCAACTACAGGCAACCTTCGGACGTACGACACAATTGGTTCCTGAAAACCACATCTTAATTCGAAGCTTAACTCGGAACCGATTTTTCCCATAGGAAACAGTTTTATAAATTGGTTCCTGAACCAAGGCCCGATACCCTATTTTCACCAAAAATAACCCAGAATTTTGTACTCAATCAATTATACATTAATGTATTTATAGTGTACCTAGATTTATAATGTATGTAAATAGCAATCACATGGATTTGGAAGGACTTCTTTGAGGTGACTTTGCTGGACTTTTTGAGGGGCTCTTGGTTGGACTTTTTGAAGGGTTCTTGGCTGGAGTCTTCTCAGGAGTTATGGCTGCTTTCTTAAAGAAAATGTCTGAGGAAGTTTGGGAGATGGGCGATACAGAGAACTTGTTTGCAGGTGTGGCATTGCGTTGGATCAAGCATTGTAAAGTCGAAACGGACATCAGAAAGTTGAAACGGTGTCAATTTACAAACATTGTAAGTGTGAAACGTTATAGCTCGAAATGTTGTAAGTCAAGGACTGCCTTATATGCAGAAATGCTGTAAAGCCCATAAAGTAAAACTGAAATAGAAAATACCTTACATATTACCTGTAGGCACCTGTCTGTTTTCCAGACAAAAGTATGATTTTAGGCTGGTGCATCTTCTCTTTAAAGTGTCAGTGTCAGTCTTAAATAAAGGAAGATTTTGACGCCAAAACTCTTTTCTTGTTGAACTCTAGATTTAAGTTTTTCATATCTATATCACTTTAAAAATGTACAATGGGGAAAGAAGCCAATCTTTAACATTCTCTCCAACTTTTGGGGATATTTTCCTGTGCTGCACCTAAATTTTAGTTCTAATGTGCCAAAGAGCAGTGTGTGACCACAATAGTCTGCCCAAAGGAACCCCTTTGTGAAAACCATAAGTACCAGACTGGGGTGGACCATGGATCCATCTAGCCCAGTATCCTGCACCTCTCAGTGACAGAAAACAGATGTTAAGGGGAAGGGAATTTATACAGGGCTTATCCACTGATCTGTCTGCTGCCCCTCTTTCCTTGCTGCTTCCAGCATTCAGAGGCCTACAAAATCCTAATAATCAGCCTTAAATACCATGTTTCATACCCACAATGGGCCTTTTCTGCATGAAACTGACCAATCTTCCTTTGATCTGGTTAATTTCCTATCCTCTGCAACAACATGTGACAATGGGTTTAAGTTAACTACACACTGCATGAAAATGTACTTCCTTGTTTTATACCTGCTTACTAACAACTTTGTCATGTGTTCCCTATTTCCAATACTGAGTAAGCACAAAAAGAAAAATCCCTATTTGCATTCTCTACGATACTCGTTATTTTATACATCTCATTGTATCCATTCCCAATCATCTTTTCCTCAAGCTGAAGAGTTTTACACTTAGTTCCTCCTCATATGGAAGCCTCTCCAGATTACCAATCATCCATCCTAGCTGTCCTTCTCTGTATATGAATGGGCAAGAGCAACCACCAAACTTGTGACTTCATTGGAGGTTCCACCTGTTCAATTACCATCAGACCCAGCTTTATGAATAGTCCTCTAGCTGTTCAATTTTAAATGGTGGATTACAAACTAAGTCTCTAAGTGTTTGCAATCCCTACATATGCAACTTCTATAACATTACACCATTCAGCACTGAGCAAATTTTATTTAGAATTCTAATTAATTTAAATTGAATCTTTATATACTTTGCCAACAGATAAAAAACTTGCCATACCACAGTCAAGTAGGGAGTGCAT